>NC_091978.1:322334587-322460618 GCF_044704955.1 Pristiophorus japonicus | reverse complement strand
GAAGAGAGAGAAAGAGATTGGGGGGAAGAGAGAAAGAGAGGCTGCGTAGGAGAGAGATGCTGCAGGAGAGAGGGAGAAAGAGACTGTGGTGGAAGAGAGACTAGGGGAGAGAGACCGGGGACGGGGTGGGAGGGGGTGGGGGTTATTGGAGTGGAGAGAGGGAACTCAGGGAAGACAGATCACATTCTTCCAACCCCTTACAAGGGACATCATTAGAGTGGATAAAATCCAGAAGCCATGACACTCGCTATTCACTTCATGCCCAATAAACTTGTTAACCATCTGTACACAATGCCCAGTCTATGGGGGGGGGGGGGGGGGGTGGATGCGGGATAAGGACAAGCACTTGCGCTGGTGTAAGGAGGGACTTTGGCTGGGGAAGGAGTGCACTTGTGCTGGGGTAAGACACTTTGGCTGGCCCTTGCTGTCTTCTGCGGAGCTCTGTCCTCTGTTGCTTCAGGAAGTCAAAGTGGATCGGATTGCAATTTGCAAAGTCAGTGAGATCTTGAGATGGGCGGTTCCAGTTACACATTCCAATGAAACTTCATGGTGTGGCTTATCCTCCAAGGGGACCTAGACAATTGGGAAACTTTTAAAAGCCAGCAAAGAACCACTAAAGAAATGATAGAGAGGGAAGATAGATTATGAAAGTAAACTAACACAAAATATACAAACAGATAGTAAGAGTTTCTACAGGTACATAAAAAGGAAAAGAGTGGCAAAAGTACATGTTGTAACAATGGAGAACAGGGAAATGGCAGAGACATTCAACAAATATTTTGTAGCAATCTTCACCGTAGAAGACACTAAAACATCCCAATAGTGAATAATCAAGGGGTTATATAGGGAGGGAGGAACGTAATATAATCACTATCACTAAAGAAGTAGTACTCGGTAAAATAATGGAACTAAAGGTGGACAAGTCACCTGGACTTGATGGTTTACACCCTTGGGTCTTAAAAGAAATGGCTGTAGAGATAGTGGATGCATTGGTTGTAATTTACCAAAATACCCTGGATTCTAGGGCGGTCCTAGCGGATTGGAAAACTGCAAATGTAACACCCCTATTTAAAAAAGGAGGTAGACAAAAAACAGGAAACTAGAGACCAGTTAGCCTAACATCTGTCGTTGGGAAAATGCTGGAGTCCATTATTGAGGAAGCAGCAGCAGGACATTTGGAAAAGCATAATTCAATCAAGCAGAGTCAGCATGGTTTTATGAAAGGGAAATCATGTTTGACAAATTTGCTGGAGTACTTTGAGGATGTAACAAGCAGGGTGGGTAAGGGGGAACCAGTAGATGTGGTGTATTTGGATTTCCAGAAGGCATTCAGTAAGGTGTCACATAAAAGGTTACTGCACAAGATAAAAGTTCACGGGATTGGAGGTAATATATTAGCATGGATAGAGGATTGGTTAACTAACAGAAAACAGAGTTGAGATAAATGGGTCATTTTCCAGTTGCCAAACAGTAACTAGTGAGGTGCCGCAGGGATCGGTGCTGGGGCCTCAACTATTTACAATCTATATTAATGACTTGGATGAAGGGACCGAGTGTAATGTAGCCAAGTTTGCTGATGATACAAAGATGGGTGGGAAAGCAAATTGTGAGGAGGACACAACAAATCTGCAAAGGGATATAGACAGGCTAAGTGAGTGGGCAAAAATTTGGCAGATGGAGTATAATGTGGGAAAATGTGAGGTTATCCACTTTGGCAGAAAAAATAGAAAACAAATTATAATTTAAATGGAGAAAAATTGCAAAGTTGCTGCGGTACAGAGGGACCTGGGGGTCCTTGTGATTGAAACACAAAAATTAGTATGCAGGTACAGCAAGTAAACAGGAAGGCAAGTGGAATGTTGGCCTTTATTGCAAGGGAGATACAGCATAAAAGCAGAGAAGTCGTGCTACATCTGTACCGGGTATTGGTGAAACCACACCGAGTGTACTGCATACAGTTTTGGTCTCTGTATTTATGGAAGGATATACTTGCATTGGTGGCTGTTCAGAGAAGGTTCACTAGGTTGATTCCGGAGATCAGGGGGTAGACCTATGAAGATAGGTTGGGCCTATACTCAGTGGAGTTCACTAGACTGAGAGGTGATCTTATCGAACCATATAAGATAATGAGGGGGCTCGACAACGTGGATGCAGAGTGGATATTTCCACTCGGGGGGGGGGGGGGGAAATTAAAACTAGGGGACATGGGGCTAGAACCTCCATTTTTGTGCTTATCACCCAAAACTGGGCATTATTTCCGGCATGGATGTTTTTTAAAAAAAAAAAGGGTTTTCAGATAGCCAGTTTCTCGCCCATTCTCAAAACACCTAGTTTCCATTTTTGAAAATGGGCGTTACTGTGAGCGATATCAAGTGGGCGGTAGCATTAAAATTTTTGGACCTTCTGACGTAAAGTGTGGCCGTCTTTAGCAACGGCATGGCAACGTTCGATTCCCGCGATTCAGGAGGTCAAGGGTAATCATGACATGCGCAGAAGAGGAGACCGAGAGAGAGAAGGAGCTCAGATACACTGAAAGCATATGTGGCTGTGGTGCATGCTTGTTTGGCTGTTGTGGGAGGCATGAGGGAGATTCACCAGTGGCAAAAAGCCAATAAGCACCATGAACATAGTTGGCACCGAGTTTTTGTCCAACAAATAAGATATAACATGGAAGGGATTGAGGAGGCCCTGGAGCTGGTAGCCAGGAACACTGGTGGCAGAGGGCTCCCAGTAGTCTCGGAGCGCCGCACTGCACCCCAAGGTGACGCACTCCCATTGCCAACCACACGAGAGCCAGCAGCAACATCTTGCTTCTGGCTCGGAGCATGTTCCCACCTCGGGACCGTCCTCTTCCATATCCGTCCAACCAACCCTTTACACGCCCCTCCCCCCTACAAATGCAGCTTTGCCCAGGAGGCTTGGAGTCAAGAGGGGAAGGGGTGGAGGTGGGGAGGAGAAGCGGGGGTAAGGTTGGTTTGTACAGAAATACTGATGATTTCAGACTAATGTTTGGTTTAAATGTTTTTTATTTAACTAAACCTTGTAGCACATTGGCTCAGATAGCTGCACCATTACATGCTGGTGATTCCTTAACATCAAAGGGTATAATCACACTTAACTTCAATCAACTTCAACTTTAACTGTCACCAAGGTGATGCCCACCATTGATGTATGACCTGCACACCCAGCAGTGTGTCAGCCTTGTAAATAATGTTCTTTCAGGCAAAGCGATCATTGATGAGCTCCTGACGTAAGGCTCTTGCAGCTATCATGCCACCATGGGCCCTTTCATGCGGTCTACAGGGGGCGGGAGCATGACTTCAGCATCAGCCTGATTGTCTGGGCCGATGTCAGCATCCGCCTCCTCGTCCTCCTCTTTCTCTCTCTGCTGAGGTGGACTGTCAGACTCTTCAGGCAATTCTTGTCCCCTCCTGATAGCCAAGTTGTGTAGCATAGAGCACACCACCACGAATTGAGCTACCTGCTCAGGGTGGTATTGGAGCTCGCCTGCCGAATCGTCCAGGCATCTAAAGCGCTGCTTCAGCACTCCAATGATTTTCTCTCTGGCTCTTGTATCGCCTCTCGGCCTCAGTGTGGTTGTCACGCTGAGGGATCATCAGCTAGGTGGCGAGGTGATATCCTTTGTCACCAACCATCCAGCATTGACCTTGTGGCTGATTGTTAAACAAGTCAGATACAGTGCTCTCACACAGGATGTGCGCATCATGGATGCTGCCCAGAAATTGAGCATTCACTGCCAGTATAATTTACTGGTGGTCGACAACCAGTTTGATATTCAGGGAGTGGAATCCCTTACGGTTCCTGAAAGCCTCAGCAACCTGAAAAGGTGCCCGCATTGCAATGTGCATACAGTCTTATTGCTCCCTGCACCTTGGGGAAGTTTGCAATTCTGGAGAATCCTGGAGCCCTCTCACTGTGCCTCCCTGGTCATAGGAAAGCTGATCAAGTCCCTCCTGTATGCGTACAGGGCTTCAGTGACCTGTCTAATGCAGCGATGTGTGGCATGCTGAGAAAGTCCACAAATGTCGCCAGCTGTGGCCTGAAAAGAACCTGAGGCGTAGAACGACAGTGCCGCGGTGACTTTGACCTCGATGGACAATGCAGTACTTTTGGTGCTGGCAGCCTGCAGATCTACCCTTATCAGCTGGCATACCTCAGTGATAACCTCTGTGGAAGCACAGTCTCCGAAGGCAGGTGGTGTCAGGCAAGTTGAGGTAAGAATGCTTCTCCTTGTCCTTGCGAGGGTTGTAACGTCTGGTCCTCCTCATCCGTCTGTCATGTCTTACATTGGACATAATGTTCCTTTGGCGATGTCGAGTCTGCTGCATGTATTTGTTCATCAAGAGAGGGTGAGAAAGGACAGGCCCCAATGCAGTAGCTCTCTGTTTTCCATCAATTGGTCACAAACCAGGAATGTCCCGATGAAGACACCCCTTCAATTCCAATCGGTCATAGTATGGTCAAGATGCTTTTACAGATGTTCACATCAACTCCAACGACCTCCATAATGCTGTGATTAGTTCCGGTTAGTTCTACTTTTTGTGGGGCGGTGTTTTGGGCGTGCGATATTGTGGGCACTAAGTGTGCGATGTGGTGAAATTGACGCTGGGCAATCTCATGGCCGCTAGTTTCGGTAAATATGCTCTTTACGACAAAAAAATGTGGGCAAGCGTTAATATTGAATCTCGGCATTAAATCCATGTGGAAAGTAACCGTGGGCGATATTATTGTCGTTTAATCCGCCCATTCTGCTGATTCCGCCCAAAAAAAGTGGGCAGGCAGAAATATTTTTTCCCTGCATTATGCACATGGTGTAAGTAACGCTCGGGGTAAGTTTCCAAAAAATGCCCGCCAGTTTCCATTTTGTGCCAAAATGGACGATATATGGACGTTATACGTCATTTCGGTGATAAAGTGGGCTTTTTAAGCATGCAAAAAAAGTGGAGGTTCTAGTTCATAGACTCAGAATAATGGGCCACCCACTTAAAACCGAGATGAGGAGGAATTTCTTCTGAGGGTTGTAAATCTATGAAATTCTCTGCCCCAGAGAGCTGTGGAGGCTGGGTCATTGAATATATTTAAGGCGGATTTGGACAGATTTTTGAGCGATAAGAGAATAAAGAGTTATGAAGAGCGGGCAGGGAAGTGGAGCTGAGTCCATGATCAGATCTGCCATGATATTAAATGGCCTACTCCTGCTCCTATTTCTTATGTTCTTACAAAGGGTGGAGCATGGTGGCCATTTTGGCAGTACAAATTTTATAATTTTTTTATAATTATATGTTCCTTCTCCCCTCCCAACCCCCTTCGCCCCACTCTCCAGTCTTTTGACCTGCTGTTCTGATGCTGCTAATTTTAACTGGGATATGGTTTTATGGGTGCTGTATACTCTCTGGTACCTCACTCAAATGACCATACTTCATTTGCCTGCTTAGTATGTGTCAACTACCTGCAACATTCCCTTGCTCATGTTCACCGACAGTGTATCAGCTACCTGCGACCTTTCATCCCTAATGTGCCTGGACAGTGTTCCCATTTCTTGAGTGTGTTGTTGCTTCTCCCGACAATCCCGATACCTCATCACCCACCCCACTAATGGTGTCCAGGAGTGATCGTGTAAGGTCAAAACTCTCCCCACTCATTGCCATCATCTGAACCACATTTGTTACAACCTGCATCTCAGGAGAGTACTGTCGAGCTCGCCTTCCCCTCCCCACCCTGGGTGTGGCTTGCTGCACCCCGCTGGGACCCGCAGCCTCGGCCGGTGAAGCCCTGGCACCCCACTGGGACCCGCAGCCTCGGACGGTGGTGCCCTGAGCTTGCCTTGTTGCACCCCACTGGAACCCCCAGCCTCGGACAGTGTGAAACCAGGAAATGTCCCACCACTCGCACCATGCAGGAAAAGGGTTGGCACCTCAATGGGTGGCACCAGCACCTCCTCCAGAGTGAGTACAACAGTGGGGGCTTCATCCTCTCCATCACCCTCATGGTCTGGAAGGTTGGTTTGGGAGATGTTCTCTTCAGGCTCATCCGTGTCTGAATCTTCTGCATCAGCTTCAGCCTCGTCAGGGTTGGCCTCAAGTTCTGCAAAATATAACAACAGAACAGATAAATGGTTAGCAGCAGAGGAGGGGACAGGGTGGCATGTGTAGACTCACACAGCGCAGGCAGCAGGCTCATTTGAAGGACCACAATGAATGATAGCACATTGCATCAACCGAAGCGTAGCTGACAGCGACATCCCCATGAACCGAAGCATGGTTAGCCCACGCAGTACTTAACATTTAGCAAAGCCAGACTGTGGAATTTGCAGGATTTACCCTCTCCCTCGAGTGTAGGCCCAGCTTGTGCTTGTGCTTTTCTCCAGGTAGAACCCATTAAAGCAGCGACCCTCACTTTCACGAGTGTCAGTGGGTGCAGATTTGCCAGGCCTCCTCCTGTTCGAGTTCTCTCTCTTTTGTTGTGGGCCACCTACCTCTGGAAAGATGAAAATATAACCTTTTGGAGAGGGTGTCTTTCTGCTGGGTGGGACATACAGATGGTCACATTTACAATTGCAATTCCAGTGAAAAAATAAAAATATTAATTACACCAACTACTTGACCAAGGTCCTGCCACTTATTTTTGCACTGGTCTCCGGACCTTGGTGTGGTCACCATTGCACTGTAATCTTGTGAAAATTGGTTCCAGCGTTTCTTTTTTTCTTTTGGTGCAACTTTTATTTGACCTCTGCTGGTGTCCAGCTCATGCCATCTAACCTCAATTACAGTAACCAGGGCCTCCACTTCCTCCTGTGATATATTTTTGATCCTTGAGCTGCGTTGCATATTGCAGCTATGATTTTTTCTACTCAGAAGAAAAGTTCTCACACACAACTGACTCTTTAAAAATGGCTGAATGCAAACCGGGAGCTGTACTGGGCTTGTGATCCCATACCAATCATGTAGAAAATGTATTTTTTTTTTTTCCCCCCGCATGCACAGAAGCGGGGGGCCTCCTTTTTATAGTACAGACCTTGGGCTCCACCCCTCAAAGCTACAGAACAGGCTGCGCGGCACCAAAATCAAAAATTACAATGGGGAAAGTTGCGTAGTCGGCCCAAAGAAAACGGGCAGGACTCTTCAAATACGCAAAAAAACGGTAATGGGGAAAATTGAGCCCCATATCTTTAGGTGATGTGGTCAAAGGGGAAGCATGTAGATGAGAAATAGGTGAGGACTAAATATAGATTCTTGAGAGACTTCAGAGATAACAGTGTGGGGGCAAGAAGAGAAGCCATTGCAGGAAATTCTCTGGCTACAACTGGATAGGTGAGAGTGGAACCAGGCAAAGGCAGTCCCACGAAGCTGTATATCGGAAGAGAGGTGTTGGAGGAGGAGGAGGAGGATGATGTGGTCAATCATGTCAAAGTCTGCAGAGAGGTCGAGAGGATCAAGAGGGATAGTGCACCATGATCACAGTCGCAGAGAATGTAATTTGTGACTGATTAGGGCCGTGGTAGAAACCTGATTGGAGGTGTAAACATGGAGCTGTGGGAAAGATGCGCACATATTTGGGAGGAGACAATTTTTAATAACTTTGGAGTGGAAAAGGAGATTGCAGATGGGCAGTGGTTTGCAAGGACAAAGGGAGGGGTCAAAGATTACACAGTCGGTATTGTACTTATCAGCTGGACATCAAGAAGTGCAAAAGAATGTTTTATGAAAGAGGCAGCCAAAATCTCAATAAACCTCTGCTTATGGTAGTCTTTAATCACATTATTTAGTCACAATATTTTTTTCTTGCAGGCTTCCGAAAAATTAGCTTGGATGATCTGCGTAAAGCCTACATTGTAAAAGACGTACAGCAGTATATCCTATATCGTCTGGACCAGGAGGAAGCATTGAGACAGCATCTGACGAAAGAAACAGCTGAAATGTTGAACCAACTCCATATTAAAAGCAGTGGCTGTTTCCTTTATCTTGAACGTGTCCTTGATGGAGTGGTGGAAAGTTTTATTATGCTGCGAGAGATAAGGGATATTCCAGGAACGCTGAACGGACTCTATCTCTGGCTTTGTCAGAGGCTTTTCGTGCGAAAACAGTTTGCAAAAGTGCAGCCTATTCTAAATGTAATTTTGGCTGCATGTAGGCCATTGACTACTTTGGAATTGTATCATGCAGTCTGGACAAAAAACATGACCATGACGATTGAAGAATTTCAGCGGAAATTAGATATATTATCAAAGGTTCTTGTAGATGGCTTGGGAAGCACTAAAATTCTGTTTCATTACAGTTTTGCAGAGTGGTTGCTTGATGTGAAGCACTGCACACAGAAATACTTGTGTAATGCAGCAGAGGGCCACAGGATGCTGGCTATGAGTTATACATGTCGTGCAAAAGAGCTCTCCCCTTTGGAGGTACAGGAGTTTGCACTGCACCTGCTTAATTCGAACTTGCAGCTGGAGCCACATCACTTAGCTTTGTGGATGATCTGGAACAGCACGCCTGTGAAAGGAGCTTTGTTGACAATGATTCCTAAGGAGCAGGAAATACTACAGCTTTTAGTAAAGGCAGGAGCTCATGTGAACAGCGACGATGACCGCACATCATGTATTGTACGGCAGGCGCTGGAGAGGGAGGATTCCATTCGAACTCTACTAGATAATGGTGCATCTGTTAACCAGAGTGACTCTAATGGAAGAACACTGTTGGGTAGTGCAGCCTACAGTGGCAATTTGGATGTAGTTAATCTACTGATCTCTAGGGACGCTGATCAGGAAATTGAGGATAATCATGGGCAGACGGCACTTACACTTGCTGCAAGGCAGGGTCATACCAAGGTTGTTAATTGCCTCATCGGACATGGTGCTAACATAAATCACACTGACCAAGATGGCTGGACAGCATTAAGGTCGGCAGCTTGGGGAGGGCATACAGAGGTGGTATCTGCACTTCTCTATGCTGGAGCTAAGGTGGATTGTGCAGATGCAGACAGTCGAACTGCTCTCAGGGCTGCAGCATGGGGAGGACATGAGGACATTGTTCTAAATCTGCTTCAGCATGGAGCAGAGGTTAACAAAGCAGATAATGAAGGAAGGACTGCACTCATTGCAGCAGCATATATGGGGCATAGAGAGATAGTCGAACACCTGGTAGACCATGGTGCCGAGATAAATCATGAAGATGTGGATGGAAGGACAGCCCTGTCAGTAGCTGCGCTGTGCGTCCCTGCAAGCAAAGGTCATGCATCAGTTGTTAGTTTGCTGATTGACCGAGGAGCAGAAGTTGACCATTGTGACAAAGATGGTATGACTCCACTATTAGTAGCAGCCTATGAAGGTCACGTGGATGTTGTCGATTTGCTTCTTGAAGGAGGGGCAGATGTGGATCACACAGATAACAATGGTCGTACTCCTCTTCTGGCTGCCGCGTCCATGGGCCATGCATCTGTTGTAAACACCTTGTTGTTTTGGGGTGCAGCTGTAGATACCATTGATAGTGAAGGAAGAACAGTACTGAGTATAGCCTCAGCACAAGGGAATGTAGAAGTGGTGCGTACTCTGCTGGACAGGGGACTAGATGAGAATCATAGAGATGATGCTGGTTGGACTCCATTGCATATGTCAGCATTTGAGGGCCACCGACTAGTATGTGAAGCACTTATTGAACAAGGTGCTAGAACTAATGAGGTGGACAATGATGGTCGAATCCCTTTAATACTGGCTGGTCAGGAGGGTCATTATGACTGTGTGCAGGTCATGCTTGAAAACAAATCAAACGTGGATCAGAGAGGTTATGATGGTAGGAATGCATTACGTGTTGCATCGTTAGAAGGTCATCGAGATATAGTTGAACTGCTCTTGAGCCATGGTGCTGATGTGAATTGCAAGGATGCTGACAGCCGGCCAACACTGTACATCCTGGCACTTGAAAATCAACTGGCAATGGCTGAGTATTTGCTAGAAAATGGAGCAAATGTAGAAAGCACAGATGCAGAGGGGAGAACTGCTCTGCATGTCTCCTGCTGGCAGGGACACTTGGAAATGGCCCAACTTTTGATAAATTACCATGCTGATGTCAATTCCGCTGACAATGAGAAGCGGTCAGCTTTGCAGTCTTCTGCATGGCAAGGTCACATGAAGGTTGTACAGTTGCTAATTGACCACAGAGCATTGGTAGATCACACATGCAACCAGGGTGCTACTGCTCTTTGCATTGCAGCCCAGGAAGGGCACGTGGATGTTGTTCAGACATTGCTGGAACATGGTGCTGATCCGAACCATGCAGACCAATTTGGACGCACTGCAATGAGAGTTGCAGCAAAAGGTGGCCATACGCAGATTATAAAGTTATTGGAAAAGTATGGGGCCTCCAGTCTAAATGGATGTAATGCTTCTCCAGTTCACACAATGGAACAGGCAGCCCCTCAGTCTGTCACTGTGAAAATGCAGTCCTTGACAATTAAATCAAATAGCTCTGGTAGCACTGGTGGAGATCTGCAGTCTGCTATGCGTGGTTTCTCTAATGGTCCTCAACACCCTTTCAGTTCACCCTCTGAATCTCCAGATTCAACAGTTGATCGGCAGAAGTCCTCACTGTCCAATAATTCACTAAAGAGTTCCAAAAACTCCTCTCTCCGCACAACATCATCCACAGCAACAGCCCAGACTGTACCTATGGACAGTTTCCATGGCATGTCCTTCACAGAACAGATACAGCAGCATTCTTTGCCACGCAGTCGAAGCAGGCAGTCTATTGTATCTCCATCATCTACTACACGTTCCATAGGACAATATGCTGGTTCCCCAACTAGTGAACACGAATGGGGACAAATGAAGCCCAGTGCGAGATCTAGTAAAAGCAGCAAAACTGGACACATTGAACCCAGTGAAGGTTCCGCCAAAACTGGTTCATCTGGGAAGAGATCAGCCCAGAACAAGCAACACAGCTCCTCTCAGCCGAAGGTTTTGGAATATGAAATGACACAACTAGACAAACGAACAGCCATAAATAAAATGGTACAGAATAATGTAGTGTCACTAAAGCAAGCACCACCTGAGCCACAATGTAAAATCCTGATTCCACAAAGTCCACAGGAAACAACAAGAGCTCAGCAACAGTTCTTAATTCAGCAGCACGGGGAACAAAAGAAAAGAAATGGAATAATGACAAATCCAAATTATTTGCAAGGGAACCCTGTTTTTCTGGGCAGGGTTGCTGTACCAAGGAGTGGACAGGAGAGAGGACATACTGAATGTTTGGAAGGTTATCCATTAGCAGAGACTGAACTGAGTCTGAAGCAAGCCCTAAAACTACAGATTGAAGGAACAGACCCTAGCTTTAACTACAAGAAGGAGACACCATTGTAGCAGGTACTGTATCGCTCATTTGTGTGCAACTCTAATGCATGCAAGTATTTATGTTGTGACATCTCTGCTCTGTTGTATATTCAACTTTCCTACAGTGAGGTTCAACATCTTTAAGTATGATTTGATCTATTGGATGAACCAGCTCTACACATAGTAACAGTACTGTGTAGATTCTCGTATCTAGATCCAGATCACTTTGATATCGCTTTAACTGAATCTCCAATAGAAGACTATCTCAGTCTGAAGCAAGTCATGACATGGAAGGGTATAATTCCAGTGTAAGGGGCACTTTTTCAGCTTAAATTCCTATGGGGTAATCTGGCGAAGCAGATCATCAACCCTTTATGTAGCCCAACCAAATTTCATTCTATAACGGACAAATAATCCACTCTGGCAGGTGGTGAAGACAAAATTTTACCCCTTGGAGTGCTGTATTCTCAGCCAGGAGATCCAGGCTTCAAATCCCAGCTTCCACTCACATTCACAGTTGAGCATATCTCAAGAAGTAAGTTTGTCTCATCTGTGGGAGAGAAGAGAAACTGGAGCTGGATGTGTCTATAGTTGTTGGATTGGCTGATTTTATTGGCATTATGTTTAAAACTGATGCACCATGCACTGGTTTCACAATTAAATATTTGCTTTTCTTAAAAAAAATATATATATTTTTTTTCCATTAAAGCATGAGACGAGAAGATTTGAAAGAAGTATTGAGTTTTGGAGGGTAACTCTTAGGAGATTGTATGAACTTCAGTATGTACATTCAACACAGGTCGAATTATTCACCAGCAAATAAAATAGCTAACTTCAGCACTGGTGGATCTTCAACATTGTTTACAACTGATGCATAATTATTCATCTTTCCATATCAATGCTGGTATTAAAGCTGCCGTGGTTAAACCACAGAGAATGAAATGGTTGGTCTGAAACATTTGGTCTTAAAGTTTCCAGAGAATCATCCATTTTGAAAGAATGTTTCATAAGTGCTGTTGGCAGCAAGAGACAAAATTAAACTATTGTATGGTGGAGGGTTGCAGTTTAATATGCAGAACAATAACTGATATTTTCTTAAAGCAAATTTATCAACTCCAGTTTCTCTTCTCACCCAAGGATGAGTGACTCCGTTCATTAGAAGGGCAGTAGTCAGAGTGAGCCCTCTGCCTCTGCCCAATGAACTTCACCAGAGGCCATACCTGTTTTCATAGTCAGGCCTCATTTGAATATCAGTGATTTTTTTTTTGGGGGGGTGGGGATGGGGAGTGGGCGGGGGGGGGGGGAAGTGATGAGATGGAAAACCTGGTGGTCCCTCCAAGGAACCGAACACGCAGAATGGTATTAAAGGGGAAGGCCGGGCAATGCCAGGGAGAGTTCAGCAGGCAGCAAGATTTTTGTGGGGCAAGGAAGAACAGTCATGCTCCTGAACCCACAAACATCCTTTAGAAAACTTTCCTGGAGCATTTTTAAAGAGGCTCTATGCTGATTTAGCCACTTTACGTTCAGTCCCACGGGTGTGTCTTAGCACGTACACTACGCATTGTATTGTGTAAATTGTGTGTTGATCCTCTATGTCGTGGGACTTCAATTTGTGGCGGCGGAAGTGCTGAACACCGATTTTTTTTTTTTGCCCAGCTCAGGATTACGGCAAGCCAAATATTGAGTCCTGCACTGTGATTTTGGTCCTGCAAAAAACTGACACTATAGACAGAAACAATATAAAACTATTAATACCATTATCAAATACAGGGTTTAGGATCTAAATTACCGGTAGTTTGCCTCTACATTGGAATATTGGCCTGGATTTTGCTCTTAGTGGCAAAGGAATGGCGCTCATCCTTCACCTTGCTGACAGCTGCCTCCCAACTTTTTACGGGATTGTCAGCAGAGATTGTCTAATCTGGCGTCTTTTCCAGCAGTGTGCCCACTACATGGGATCTGTGACAGCAGTGATCAAGTCAAGAAACAGTGAGGCTCTTCAACCAATCAAATTGAAGAGCCCTCACTGAAACCTGTAGACCAAACCTGAAAGTATAAAGCAGGAAATATAAATTAGATTTAAATGATGTACAGAAAGCGAAATAAAGGTTGGGAAATACAGATGGGATTAAGGGAGAGAGATAAAAGAGACAGATAGAAAAAGTAAGAAAAATTTTAAACTCCAACACTAATTTTCTTCTGAGAGAATGAGACTCCACACTTGTAAAATTATTTTTTCAGGGCTAGAGAGGTTCTGTAGTAATTATCACTATCATGCTGTTAAAAACTCATTTACTCCTGTTTACACCAGTGAATGTTCTTTCTATGCTGTGTGGCCACACAGTAATGGGAAAGGTCCTGCACAGCTCAATAGCTTTACCATTGTAAATACCATGCATGCACGGAAATTTAAAGGGATTGCGCACAGAACAAACCGTAGCTTACAGGGAACATTGGCACCAGCCCAAACCTTTTCAGCTGTTGTTAGTACAGAACTAGTGGATAATTAAAGCAAGTTCACACCATTGCAGTCATTTCAATGCCGTGTCTGTCGTTGAGGACTGTAACAGTGCACCCTGTGGAGGAGCAGGGTATCTATGACAGCAACTTCTGGATTTCCACGTTTAACTGCGCATGTGCATACTCCAGAAGTTTGTCATTTTCCTCCATTATAACGGTGAGCGGTGATAACCTCTCCGTTATTATCATTGCAAATTCTGGGCCATTATGATGTAAAAACATTTAATAGCTCAGATATTTTTGAATAAAATGTTTCATTCTCGTTTTTCTGAAAGACAAATGTACATCCAACATTAAATGTAGACAGGTGAAGTGTGAGACATCAGTTTTAGGTGCTTTGCTTTCTATTGACAACCATTAATGTAACCACTGTTTTCAATGTGTTGAAGGAAAATATGGAGGGGTTAATTGTGTTAGTATTCAGCTCAAATTCTTGTGGGTAAAAAGATGCACTGGAGAAAATTAATGTATTGCCATAAATGGGTAAATAGTGCTGATTGGCAAGCATCTGTTGAATGTAGCTCTTTGTTCAATGCATAGCACAAATGATGAAACAAAGCTGAATCAATATTCTAAACTTCTCTATCATTGTGGAAGCACCATATCCACAAGGACTGTAGCAGTTCAGAGAAAAGGTTTGCTATCACCTTCTCAAGGCAACTGGGAATGGGCAATAAATGCAGCCTTGCCAGCGTCATCCATGTCCCAAGAGCCAATTTTTAAAAAAGGTGTATAAATCCACCATTAACCAGAAGCCATTACTGAGAGTGCATTAAGAGAAACAATTGCCTGTACTGTCATCTAATTCTGACTGATTAAATTCAAGAGAAATTTTCAACAACCATTAAAAGTCCTGCTTTCTTAAATCTTCAGATTTCATTGGCAATATGATCCCTGATTTTAATTTTGTTGAGTACATTTGGCTTATATATACATATGATTATAGATGATGACCAATTCATGGTTTAAAATCCAATTTCTGTTCGTGAGTACCATATTTTGAGTTGGATTTAGTGTAATTGTGTTTGACCCAACAACTCCTATGGGAGAGGATGAAACACTGGAGCTGATAACCGTGTAGAAAAGACTAATTGGATTTGCTTAAGTGGTTAGATGAATAAACACTCTCCATAGACTATTCTTTCACAAATTTGCATCTGTCACATGGTTATAACACCAATATGTTGTATTAACAAATGTTAAGTCTACTCTCTGTTGACTGAGTTGGTTAATTTGTTACCACTGTGGAATTGGGCCATAAAGACCAAGAAGATCCTAAGTTTCATTTCCGCATCTATGAATTAGCAGTAGCAGTGACCTTGGGCTAGATTGGGAAAAATAAGCCAGGTTTTCACTTCTGCATACTGTCCAATAAATACCGATGGAAAGTGTCTATGTTAACGTTAGTTGAGGACCGGATCAGACTTTGTTGTGATGCCTCCATATCAAATAGCTTACTAATTCACAACCTACGCCCACATGAAGAATGGACATTTGGGCAACGTACCAGTGAATGACCGTGACACTCTCCGAAGAGGAGGTTAGAAAATTGCAGATGATGGGGAATTAATTATTGCTGCTTCACTTAACCATGAGAACTACATGATAACTTTCACGCATTCAAGAAAATCCTGGTAGCCTATTAATGTATTTAAATCTAAGCATTGTTTTTTTTCCAGACAAACTGTGATGGATTTCAATGAAGTGCAGCATTTAATTTCCATCATAATTTGCTGCCAGTATTCCGAAGGCACTGAACCAACTGTAGCCTCAGTGGAACACCGGCCTGGTTTTGAAGAAGTCACCCGCTATCAATCTTGAAAGCACATTCACTCCATGAAAGCAACAGAGGACAAGTTTTACCACTACATAGGTGTTTCATACAAAACAACTCTCAACTCTGCCTATGTTTAAGGCTGTCTTTAAGTATAACCATCTATATGCTATATATATATATTGGTTTGTGTACTTTGTATTTTCATAAAGACAACAGTATATTACACCCCAACAGTTATAGTTATTTTATGATGCAGTGGGGAGAATTCAGCATGCAGAATGTGAAATTAGAACTCAGTCAAGGTCACCAAAAGATTGAGAATCTGTGAATAAGCAAAGTGTTGCTTATGACCTAGGACTACAGATGTGATCTGAAGACTGGTAAAATATACCACACCTATCGCTATGGATTCGGATCTGCATTTGTAGAATGTGTGCGCATGGAGCTTTTTTCTCCGGCCTCCCCTTAAATTGTTTTGGTGAGGTGACTTTATAGAGTCATTTGTCATCCACATTCAACTGAAAATGAGTTTGGAACTGAGTTGATCTAATATTTATTTTGTTTTCTGTTATGCAGTATTGTATTCATAAACACATACAAGAAAGGGTGACTTCAAGTTGAGCACGATTTTGGGAGGGAGATTCTTTTGTCCTTTGTTATTGAAAGTTGGATGTACAAAATGTAATGGCGTGCAAGAACACACAATGATTTCTGTGTGTGTGGTTTTCTTTCCTGTTGGGAGAAAGAGACAGGAGGCACCGAGCTACGTAACATGTCACAGAAAAGATGATTGCTTGCTGTATGTTTGTGTCTTTGTGTAAAAAAAAAGTTGTTACGTGTAAGGTGTTGAAGGTATAGATGGCAGGACTACTGTGGTGTAGTGCATGTTCATACTTAGACAAGGAGCTGATTCCAAGGCCAGATCAATTTATGTTCTGTATGTGAGTTTAAGGCATAGTCTGTTGTGGGAAAACTTAGAGAAGCTTGTATTCCAACACAGTATTTTTGTCCCTGTGGGACTACTTTCTGTGATCGACAGATTAAGATAAAAGACTGCAGTTTCAGATTTTGAAAGTGTTGACTTTGCCACTGCAGGCTTGATCATGTGTCATTGCATCCCAGAACTCAAAACAGCCCCAGGTACAGTGCAGCAGTAATAAACATGCAGAGCTTCATTGTGGACAGGGTTTGTGTTTTATTACACAAGAGGAGTGTGTTTAAAGTTTCAAATAATCCCTGCGGCCTTTCTTGTTAATTAGGTTTTACAAATGCCTTTCGTATTACCATACTGGTTAGACAATAGTCACAGCTTGATTCATAAGGTGCTAAGATTTTCAGAGAGAAAGTCTTCATTTAGAGTTATGTGAGTTAATATTTTGATTTAACCTCATTAGAAATATCATTTTTTTAATGTCTCTGCAATGTAAATACTGTAAAGAGAACATTCCCAGACCTGTGTCATGAGCAAGTATTACTTTGTGTCTATATTTCAAATCCCCAGGGGATGGGATGGGTTTTTTCGGCGGGGTGGGGGCGGGGGGATTGAATCATTTGAAGCATGAAAGCTTGAAGAATCAAAAATCGGCATCTGTTCTTGTCTTGGGCCTGTTGACTGGAGCTTGACCCTGGTTTAGCTGTATACTTGCCTATCTGATTCAAAACTGAAAATATCCAAAGTAATTCATTCATTCAGTTGAAAGAAAAGCAGCTGAGGAGGAGTGCAGGTGGTGTTGTGCCCTCTAAACATATTCTCCTATCTTTAATTCCAGGCAGTATTTGAATTCTGTATGTTTCTATTTTTTTTAATCAGTTTTGTTTTGCTATGCAAATCTATTTTGTTTATTCAAATAGTCACTTAACTGCATTTCAGTTAGTTAGATTTACACTTAAATCATTGGTTTTTTGTATTTGGTTGTAAATAGCTTTAATGTACATTGAATTTTGCATTGTAAGATTTTATTTTATTTCTTGTATTATATTGAGCAAAAATTCCTTATGTATAGTAAAGTGCTTAATAAATATATTTGCTTTTCAGCAGATTGACTTTAATTTAACAACTACAGTATTGTGGCTTAAACAATTGTGTGGATTTGTTTGAGAAGAATGAAGTGGGAAAAAATGCGTTGGGGCAACAAACCATGAGAATCATTAGTTGTCTGAAGTGAGAGCCTAGCCCTTCTAAAAATCAAACTGTTACAATTAATTATGATTTGCCAGCCTTTATCCTGATGCTATCATCAGCAGAGCTGGTCTCCAGTCGTCTTGGTTAATCCTTGCCACTGGACCAAGATCTAGCTCTGTCAAGCCCTTGTGGTGGCTGGTGTGCAACAGCCACCACATGTTTTTAAAAAAAAATCCACAGACAGGCATCTTCCAACCTTCAACATGTAGTTCGGGACCTGGAATATTAGGTCCTTCGTTGAAACACCTGTGAACTCATCCTTTTTTGGCGTTGAAACAAGTCATCCTCGATACAAGGGACCGCCTATGATGATGATCATGAGGAGAGTGGCATACTAGTCAAAGAGTGACTGAAGCCAATAGTGTGAGGAAGCTTGAGTTAACATGCAGTCGATTCAGAAATTTTCTGTGTTTATGATCATGTCCACTAATATTATTTCAGCTCTTATCAGCCAGCCTCCATTTCTCCCAATAACTTTAAAATTGATAAATATTTGGAACTGCTTAAAGTTAAAATAAACTGATAGTACGCCATGGTTCTGCTCATGATGAGTCTGCTGCTTACTTGGGGGGGGGGGAAAGAGAATTTCCATGGGGTTCCTCTGATCCTTCCGCTGTAGTTTCAGCGGAAATCTTGGATGAACAGTGTAAACAGATGATTTTAGCTGTTTACCTCATTTCTCCAGGAGTTTCCTCAATATCCCCACAAGTTACAGCAACTGATTGGGAGAACCCATATGAAAATACCAGCTGTTAATGTTTGTGTCATATTAATTGTATTGCTATAAGCTCTCTGGGTCTGTGTCCCTTAGTCAAAGAATTGATTTATTTATTTTGCATGATCTTTTTATCACTGTGTCTCTCATTGTACCCCAATCTTTCTTTCTCTGATGCTAATCTTTTTTTTCCTCTCCATTTCTTTCTGTGCTCTGCATTCTTTCTCTGCGCCCCTAATGTATATATAGCTGTTCCATCTCCCAGTGTCTCTTTCTCTGGCCCTCAAATCTTTAACTCAATTTCTTTCTCCAGGCCCTGGAGAGCACCAGTGATAGCAATGAATGGCCTAAGAGTCAATCACACTTCAGCAGAGCATTGTTGACCTGATGCAATGCTGACCTATATCTTCCCCTCCCCCAATGCCCTGAAATTCATTGTTGTAGAAGAAGTTTGGTTGTAGCAATCTTTCCTCTCCTGACTCCCAGAGGTTCTTCAGTGATGGGCTGTGATGAGCTTCATCTGATGAAATGTTGCAACCTATTCAGCAGTTTTAATGTATAATATCGTTGCGCTTGTTGAAAAATCATAAATTTTAAGAAATTTGTAAGATCTAAGCAATGATGAGAAACACTGGTAGGGTGAAGCTAGCTAAGCATAAATTTTAAAACCATTACTCACCAACCGTCTGGAATGTCTCCGAACCAAGAACCTGCAATATAAATTGACCAAAAATGTTCACTTTTATTCAGAATAGTATTTGTGTTAATGAGCTGATCTGTGAACTGTGCAATTCTTTAATTGTTTGTTTAGAAAAGTGTACATTTTTAAGTGCTATAAATATCCAATAATTCAGAGGCAAACCTGGACTAGAATCCTTTGCCTATTAGTCAGTTACCTGACTGAGCCTGTTGTGATAACAGTCGCATAGTGGTAATGTTACTGGACTAAAGTGTTCAAATCCCACTATGGCAATTGGGAATTAAATTCAGTTAATTAAATCTGGAATAAAAAAGCTGGTGACCATAAAACTACTGGATTGTCATTAAAAACCCATCTGGTTCACTGATGTCCTTTAGGGAAGGAAATCTGCCATCCTTACCCAGTCTGACCTCTTTATGATTCCAGACCCACAGCAATGTGGTTGACTCTTAACTGTCCTCTGAAATGGCCTAGCAAGCCACTCAAGGGCAATTAGTGGCAATAAATGTTGGCCATGATAGCTCACATCCTGTGAATAAAATAGATTCTGCCTTTTATTTAAAAATAAATGAGTGGATCTGAGTCAGTATTGTCTGCATAAGTGTGTTATGTTACTCCAGATGTGTTTCTTTGCCCTACTCAATAACATTTTTTAACAAAAGATGTAGCTCAGGAATTCTGATGCAGTTCTTGCACTCCTCATCCCTAGCCAACCCAACTCTTGTATTGCCTCTGGGACTGTAAATTATTTGCTCCTAGCAACCACTGACCCACCAAGTTTATGTCTTTTGTGTATGCATCTGTTGTCCTATGCATATGTGTTCGATTAATTGAGAGGCAAGACTCCATTTAAAGATAGAAGAACAAGCTTTGTTGGTAAAGCATCTTCAGACACTCAATCAGATGTGTTTCCTAGTATTTCATGTACATGCTTTTTTATACACAAATGCTGCTTAAGCAAAATTGCAGCATGTATATTTTTAACAAGGGTAATCCAATTATCTCTTGTTCCATATCCCAGTACCCTGTTACAATTCTCCTGTGCTGCATGTAGAATTATGGAGCGATGAGAGTGAATAATAATGCAGTAATTCACTCAAGGGATTTGGTTTGCATTTTAACTCATGACGGCAAAGCTAACTATGCTTAGCAATGTTACATGAATCATGAGAAAAATTAGACCTTTACACTTGCTCTCTGCCACCTATATTTGTTTTACAATGTTTACTCTGGCCTCAATAAAATGGAAACAATGGGATAGAAATTCCAACTTCCCAAGCCCATACGAAGTTTCTACGACCCCGGGAAGGGATTGGAAAAGCTGGTTTTCAGCGCGCAATGTGCATGCGCTGAAAACTGGCTTTTCCGATCTGTCAAGCTGAAATTGACAGATGATCCGCATCTCGGGAACGAGGACATTTGTGATAAAAGCAGGCGCATAGCCTACTTTTACAGGCGTAAGAGTTTAAAAACTATCAAAAACATGATTAAAATAAAATTAATGAAAACATATTTATGTTAAAACCCTGCCCACTCGGGTAATGTAATGTTCAACCCTATCCCTAACTTTTTTTTAAAATCGGCAATTTTTTTTTCTTTAAAAACATGTATAACAACTTTGATTTCTATTAGTGTATTGAGTAAGGTGGTTTTTTTAATGTTTTATGTAGTGTTTGTACATTTTGGGGTTTTTCTCATTCATAGTAATAGAAGATTCGTAACTTACGAAACTCTTATTACTATGAACGAAAATACTTACCTGTGATTGGGTATCCACGCCCACATGACTCCTGCGGACGTCCCAACGTGGACACGCAGTCACGAGAGGCCTCTGGACCGGGATCTCCAGTGGGCCTTGCAGCTTTTAAGGTAAATGCGCATTTTATTTCTATTCTACAGTGCTTTGCCCGTGAGAAGTCCTCGAGAGGAATTTCTGGGCCAATATTAATAGTTTAACCTAGAGCAATGGATGTAAAGAAGATGGTGTTCAGTCTCCTCACTGAAGAAACCACATTAAATTAAATGGGAATATTGCAGCTGATTTATAGCAGTTTCTTACCTAGACAGAAGGCCCTTCTCCATCTAAGTATCTCTCCATTCGTAACTTTTAAAAGCAAATATTTTCTGCGCAATGATTTGACTGGTGAAATTCCATTCCTTTCAAATCCATTTCTGTCTAGTGCAAATTTGCTTTCTTCCTCCCTACTCCTCTCTTTCCCCAGCACCTCCTGAAAAAAGCTATTGGTTTTCAGCAGCAATTGATACTCTTTTCTTGAGTTTGAGAAAACCAAAGCTTTCACTTGTATCTCTATTCCCTGAGCTAGAGCAGCTGGGAAGACTGAATCATGAAGTATGCTCGGGTGTGCCAAGTGGTTTGTGTTGCTGCATATGAAGGCAGGGTAGAGAGAAAGAAGCTATCTCCTGCTTTTAAGGTTAAGCAATGCCTCAATTTCAAAATGTTCATCCTTTATAAATCCCTCCATGGCCTCGCCCCTCCTTATCTCTGTAATCTCTTTCAACCTCACAAGATATCTGCACTCCTCAAATTCTGCCCTCTTGAGCATCCCTGATTATAATCGCTCAACCATCAACCATACCTTCAGCTGCCTGGGCCCTAAGCTCTGAAACTCCCTCCCTAAACCTCTCCGCCTCTCTACCTCTCTTTTGTCCTATAAGATGCTCCTTAAAACCTACCTCTTTCACCGAGCTTTTGGTCATTTGCCGTAATTTCTTATGTGGCTCGATGTCAAATGTATTTGTTTTGTCTTACAACACTGCTGTGAAGTGCCTTGGGACATTTTACTACATTAAAAGCACTATATAGATACAAATTGTTGTTTTATAATATAGTAGAATGTTGGATTATGTATTTTCAATGTTAGCAAGCTGCAGAGAACATAAACCAGTCTGACCAACAAGAGCAAAAACTTGCATGTTTATAGTGCTTTTAACGTGGGAAGTGTAATCTGACAAAGATTGACACTGAGCTAAAGGAGGAGATATTAGGGATGATGAAAAGCTTGCTCAAAGAGGCATGTTTTAAGAACTTAAAGGAGGAAAAATAATTAGAGATGCAGAGAGGTTTAGAGAGGAAATTCAAGGTTAGGGTCTAGGCAGCTGTGAAGGTATGGCTACCAGTGGTGGGGTGACGGGAGAGAAGGAACCAGCACTATTACAATGAAACAATACAAGGTTGGCTATCCAGTCTAGTGCTGCACCTCTTCTGACATAATATCGTGGAGGCTTTTGCTGGCTCTCATTACATTGTTTTTGATATTTACTTGAATTCAAGTCAGATTATCACACCTGAAATAGCACTCCACATATTACATCACTGAAAATTGAACTACAGAATAAGATTTTTTTTTTCTCTGGGGAGGGAAAACAAAAGGTCCATTAAACGTTTTTTGTGTTTTACAGAACCTATAGCCCTGATAATGGGGTGCAGGGGGCACAGCAAACTGGCAAGGCCGGGGACATGGAGGCCATGATGATCTTAATGGCAGTGCCTCATTTAAATAACCTGCTGCGGTCTCCCACCAACCAGATAGACAGCCTGGCTAGCCAGTGGGTGAGAGGGCAAACAGGCGGCAGGGGTTGCAGCCGGGACCCATGGAGACGGTCAGTGGGGCAAACGTCTCGGGGTCGCGATCAGGAAGGGGGAAACATTTCCAGGCTTGGGACCACTATTGTGAAGGTGGGGGGTGTAGATGCTGAGGTCATGGCTGCAATTGGGAGGAAGGGGGTGGTGATAGTGCTGGTGGGGGAGGGGAAGAGGATCAAGGCTTGCTTAGGAGGCCTAGAGGAGCACCCCTACCCCTCCTGGGCCACAAGAAAACCTGAAAAATAATTTTAAAACTTATCTTCTGTACTTCTGGCCAAGGATCCAGCTCCTGGCAGGTCCTGCCTGACAGGGGAGCTGACACTGCACCATCCCACCCTGTTCAGGCCTCTGGCTGATATTTCAAATGGTGTCCTGATGACCTCATTAGACCCAATCTGCATATTTAAAACAACCCGCTTCCTTCCTGCGGGTGTCTCATAGGTTAATGTGGGATACAGCGAGAAGGAAGCTGGAGCGGTTGAGGAAAGTGACCCCCATTATGTTAACTGCATCCATGCTTGGTTTCTGCCATTGTATTATTTCATCTCTTTGTAACTAGTTGAATTTTATTTTTCAGCCCATTAGCAGCATAAAGTTCAATTCATATGCTCACTTTGTGTTGTTTCCTTCACAACTGTCATAGTGACCTAAGTCATGAAAATGCTGTCCTTCAGTGGACCACAGTCATGAGTGCCATTCACGAAAATGTTTGGCATCAAAAGGAAGTACAAGGACAAGTCTGTCCAATAACTAAATTCATGTTATGACAATCTCAAAAGCCAGGCAGGCAGAAACTGTGCAATCCCTGTGGGGGAAATTATTTTTGAAGTATTTTGTTCCTGTTTAAAATTGGAAATACAAATTACCTCAGGAAAATAATGAACTCTGTATTTTCATATTCCTTCCCAGCACACAATGCATGTTTTAAGAAGGACTGGGGAAAGTCTGTCTAATAAGCTTCTGTTGCTGTGGCAACAGTCAACTGCTGTCACATCATAATCAGAGACCTTGGATTATTCTTATTAACGGAGATAAGAAATTCTATAATTTGCTTTAAAATTGTAAACTTGTAATGATTTGGTGATATGCATACATAAGGATTAGCATGCAACTTCAGATGAGGTTTCTACTTTAATTTCTATTGTGCCTCACTACACATCCAGAAATGTCTTATAGCAGTTCACATACAATTGTTTTTTGAAGGGTAGTGACTGCAATGTAGCCATGCGGAGTGGCTTGTTGCAAAGAAAACAAGATCCCACAAACAGCAATGAGCATAATAACCAGTTATTCTATTTTGGTCGTACTAGTTAAGAAAGGAATGATGGCCAGAACAACTATGAACTCCTTGCTCACCTTTGAATACTGCAATGGGATCTTCACTGGAACTTGAAGTCAGATCTACACTTTTAACTTACAATCTATGTTAACGACTTGGAGGAAGGGACTGACTGTAACGTAACCAAGTTTGCCGACTATACAAAGATGGGAGGAACAGCAATGTGTCAGGAGAACACAAAAAATCTGCAAAAGGACATAGACCGGCTAAGTGAGTGGGCATAAATTTGGCAGACGGAGTATAATGTTGGAAAGTGTCATGCACTGGGGCAGGAAAAATCAAAGAGCATGTTATTATTTAAATAGAGAAAGATTGCAAAGTGCTGCAGTACAGCGGGACTACTTGTGCATGAAACACAAAAGGTTAGTATGCAGGTACAGCAAGTCATAGAAACAGAAAATAGGTGCAGGAGTAGGCCATTTGGCCCTTCAAGCCTGCACCACCATTCAATAAGACCATGGCTTATCATTCACCTGAGAACCCCGTTCCTGCTTTCTCTTCATACCCCTTGATCCCTTTAGCCGTAAGGGCCATAATCTAACTCCCTTTTGAATATATCCAATGAACTGGCATCAACAACACTGCGGTAGAGAATCCCACAGGTTAGCAACTCTGAAGAAGTTTCTCCTCATCTCGGTCTGAAATGGCTTGCCCCTGGTTCTGGACTTCCCAACATTGAGAACATTCTTCCTGCATCTAACCTGTCCAGTCCCGTCAATTTTATATGTTTCTATAAAATCCCCTCTCATTCTTCTAAACTCCAGTGAATACAGGCCCAGCCGATCCAGTCTCTCATGTCAGTCCTGCCATCCCGGGAATCAGTCTGGTGAACCATCGCAGCACTCCCTCAATAGCTAGAACGTCCTTCCTCAGATTAGGAGACCAAAACTGAACACAATATTCCAGGTGAGTCCTCACCAAAGCCCTGTACAACTGCAGTGAGACCTCCCTGCTCCTATACTCAAATCCCCTAGCTATGAAGGCAAACATGTCATTTCCCTTCTTCACTGTCTGCTGTACCTACATGCCAACTTTCAATGACTGATGTACCATGACACCCAGGTCTCGTTGCACCTCCCCTTTTCCTAATCTCTCGCCATTCAGATAATATTCTGCCTTCATGTTTTTGCCACCAAAGTGGATAACCTCACATTTATTCACATTATACTGCATCTGCCATGCATTTGCCCACTCACCTAACCTGTCCAAGTCACCCTGCAGCCTCTTAGCATCCTCCTCACAGCTCACACCACCACCCAGCTTAGTGTCATCTGCAAACTTGGAGATATTACACTCTATTCCTTCATCAAAATCATTGATGTATATTGCAAATAGCTGGGGACCCAGCACTGAGCCTTGCGGCACCCCACTAGTCACTGCCTGCCATTCTGAAAATAACCCGTTTATCCCAACTCTCTGCTTCCTGTCTGCCAACCAGTTCGCTATCCATGTCAATACTTTACCCCCAATACCATGTGCTTTAATTTTGCACACCAATCTCTTGTGTGGGACCTTGTCAAAAGCCTTTTGAAAGTCCAAATACAGCACATCCACTGGTTCTCCCTTGTCCACTCTACTAGTTACATCCTCACAAAATTCCAGAAGATTTGTCAAGTATGATTTCCCTTTCATAAATCCATGCTGACTTGGACCGATCCTGTCACTGCTTTCCAAATGCGTTGCAATTTCATCTTTAATAATTGATTCCAACATTTTCCCCACTACTGATGTCAGGCTAACCGGTCTCTATTTCCTCGTTTTCTCTCTTTTTTTTTTTAAAAAGTAGTGTGACAGTAGCTGCTCTCCAGTCTATTAGGAACTAATCCAGAGTTGATAGACTATTGGAAAATGATCACCAATGCATCCACTATTTCTATGGCTACTTCCTTAAGTACTGTGCGATGCAGACTATCAGGTCCCGGGGATTTATTGGCCTTCAATCCCATCAATTTCCCTAACACAATTTCCTGACTAATGATTTCCTTCAGTTTCTTCTTCTCGCTAGACCCTCGGTCCTCTAGTATTTCCGGAATGATATTTGCGTCTTCCTTTGTGAAGACAGAACCGAAGTATTTGTTCAATTGGTCTGCCATTTCTTTGTTCCCCATTATAAATTCACCTGATTCTGACTGCAAGGGACCTACATTTGTCTTCACTAATCTTTTTCTCTTCACATATCTATAGAAGCTTTTGCAGTCAGTTTTTATGTTCCCAGCAAACTTCCTCTCATACTCTTATTTTTCCCCTCCTAATTAAACTCTTTGTCCTCCTCTGCTGAATTCTAAATTTCTCCTAGTCCTTAGGCTTGCTGCTTTTTCTAGCCAATTTATATGCCTATTCCTTTGATTTAACACTATCCCTAATTTCCCTAGTTAGCCACGGTTGAGTCACCTTCCCTGTTTTATTTTTACTGCAGATAGGGATATACAATTGTTGCAGTTCATCCATGTGATCTTTAAATGTCTGCCATTGCCTATCCACCGTCAACCCTTTAAGTATCATATGCCAGTCTATTCTAGCCAATTCACATCTCATACCATCAAAGTTACCTTTCCTTAAGTTCAGGACCCTAGTCTCTGAATTAACTGTGTCACTCTCCATCTTGATAAAGAATTCTACCATATTAAGGTCACTCTTCCCCTAGGGCCTCGCACAACAAGATTGCTAATTAGTCCTTTCTCATTACACATCACTCAGTCTAAAATAGCCAGCTCTCTAGTTGGTTCCTTGACATATTGGTCTAGAAAACCATCTCCAATACACTCCAGCAAATCCTACTCCACCGTATTGCTACCAGTTTGGTTAGCCCAATATATATGTAGATTAAAGTCGCCCATGATAACTGCTGTATCTTTATTGCATGCATCCCTAATTTCTTGTTTGATGCAGTCCCCAACCTCACTACTACTGTTTGGTGGTCTGTATACAACTCCCACTAGCGTTTTCTGCCCTTTGGTATTCCGTAGCTCTACCCATACAGATTCCACATCATCCAAGCTAATGTCCTTCCTTACTATTGTGTTAATTTCCTCTTTAACCAGCAACACTACCCCACCTCCTTTTCCTTTCTGTCTATCCTTGCTGAATGCTGAATACCCCTGGATGTTGAGTTCCCAGCCTTGGTCACCCTGGAGCCATGTCTCCGTAATCCCAATTATATCATAATCGTTAATAGCTGCCTGCGCAATTAATTTGTCCAGATTATTACGAATACTCCTCGCATTGAGGCACAGAGCCTTCAGGCTTGTCTTTTTAACACACTTTGTCCCTTTTAGAATTTTGCTGTAATGTGATCCTTTTTGATTTTTGCCTTGGGTTTCTCTGCCCTCCACTTTTACTTTTCTTCTTTCTATCTTTTGCTTCTACCCCCATTCTACTTCCCTCTGTCTCCCTGCATAGGTTCCCATTCTCCTGCCATATTAGTTTAACCCCTCCTCAAAAACACTAGCAAACACTTCACCCTAAGATATTGGTTCCGGTCTTGCCCAGGTGCAGGAAGGCCAATGGGGATGGAGTATAAAAGTAGGGAAGTCTTGCTACAGTTGTACAGGGTATTGGTGAGACCACACCTGGAATACTGCATGCAGTTTTCGTTTCCATATTTACGAAAGGATATACTTGCTTTGGAGGCAGTTCAGAGAAGGTTCTCGAGGTTGATTCCAGAGATGTGAGGGTTGACTTATGAGGAAAGGTTGAGGAGGTTGGGCCTCTACTCATTGGAATTCAGAAGAATGAGAGGTGATCTTATCGAAACCTATAAGATTATGAGGGGGCTTGATTATGCAGATTATGCAGAGAAGATGTTTCCACTGATCGGGGAGACTAGAACTAGAGGGCATAATCTTAGAATAAGGGACCACCCATTTAAAACTGAGATGAGAAATTTCTTCTCCCAGAGGGTTGTGGATCTGTGGAATTTGCTGCCTCAGAGCTGTGGAAGCTGGGACATTGAATAAATTTTAGACAGTTTCTTAAACGATAAGGGAATAAGGGGTTATGGAGAGCAGGCAGGGAAGTGGATCTTAGTCCATGATCAGATCAACCACGATCGTATTAAATGGTGGAGCAGGCTCGAGGGGCCATATCGCCTACTCCTGCTCCTATTTCTTATGTTCTTATTTGAAGGATCACTTCCTTGCCAATGCAGCACTCCTTCAGTATTATATTTAAGTGTCAACTTCAATTAAGTTCAGACAGCTGGCAAGGAGCTTAAATCCACAACCTTCTGCCCTAGACATTACACTACTACCAACTTAGCCAAACTGACACTTGCTCAAAAGAAAACTCCCAAATTTTTGGCAAGGCAATTTAGCTGTATAAAGTAGCTAGCTGCACTTACCTCAGATGATCTGTGCTGTTGCAAACTTTTCAAGGGATTGCAATATTGTGAATTGCTCATGGAAACAAATGGAAGTGATTAACACTACCAGGCGATGTATGTGAAGTGTTTACATATGCTAGCTAACATTAGCTATACTCTTTTAATCCCTTCCTCCCCACCCTCTCAGCAACAGAAATTAACTAATCTATAAATTGCAAACTGCTCTGGTTTTAATGCACTGGTTACTCAGGAACCCTTTACACCCAGCAAGAAAACAGAATTGATAAAAATTCTCACTTTGGCTCACACATACAATGTGAGGGCTTTTAATGAATGTCCTGAAGTGTTCACTCATAGCATATTAATATATCTTACTAATAAATTAAAGTCCTCCCTTGCCTTTTTATTCATTCACAGGATGTGAGCATCGCTGGCAAAGCCAGCATTAATTGCCCATCCCTAATTGCCCTTCAGAAGGTGGTGGTGAGTCCACTTCTTGAACCGCTGCAATCCGCGTGGTGAAGATATGACCACAATGCTGTTAGCGAGGGAGTTTCAGGATTTTGACCCAGTAATGATGAAGGAATGGCGATATATTTTCTAGTCAGGTTGGTATGTGACTTGGAGGGGAACATAGAAGTGATGGTATTCCCATGTGTCTGCTGCCCTTGTCCTTCAGGTGGTAGAGGTCGCAAGTTTGGGAGGTGTTGTCGAAGAAGCTTTGACGAGTTGCTGCAGTGCATCTTGTAGATGGTACACACTGCAGCTATGATGTGCCAGTGGTGGAGGGAGTGAATGTTTAAGGTGGTGGATGGCTTGCCAATTAAGCAGGCTGCTTTGTCCTGGATAGTGTCAAGCTTTATGTGTGTTGGAGCTGCACTCATCCAGGCAAGTGAAGAGTATTCCATCACGTTCTTGACTTGACTCAGTAGGTGAGACACTTGCCGCAGGATAACCAGCCTTTGACCTGCTTTTGTAGCCACAGTATTTATGTGGCTGGTCCAGTTAAGTTTTTGGTCAATGGTGATCCCCAGGATGTTGGTGGAGAATTCGATGATTGTAATGCCATTTGAATGTGAAGTGGAAGAGGTTATACTTTCTCTTGTTGGAGATGGTCATTACCTGCAACTTGTGTAGTGTGAATGTTACTTGTCACTTATCAGCTCAAGCCTGAATGTTGTCCAGGTCTTGCTGCATACAGGCACAGATTGCTTCATTATCTGAGGAGTTGCAAATGGAACTGAACACTGCAATCATCAGCGAACATCCCCACCTCTGCCCTTTATGATGGGGAATGTCATTGATGAAGCAATTGAAGGTGTTTGGGCCTTAGGACACTGCCCTGAGGAACTCCTACAGCACTGTCCTAGGGCTGAGATGATTAGCCTCCAACAATCACAACTATCTTCCTTTGTGCTAAATATTCCTATTGACTTCAATTTTACTAGGGCTCTGTGATGCCATACTGGTCAAATGCTGCCTTAATGTCAAGGACAGTCAGTCTCTTCTCACCTCTGGAATTCAGCTCTTTTGTCCGTGTTTGGACCAAGCCGTAAGGATGTCTGGAGCCGAGTGGTTCTGGCGAAAACCAAACTCGGCATTAGTGAACAGGTTATCGGTGAGTAAATGCCACTTGATAGCATTGTCGACGACACCTTCCATCACTTTGCTGATGATTGAGAGTGGACTGATGGGGCAGTAATTGGCTGGATTGGATTTTCACTGCTTTTTGAGGACATGACATACCAGGACAAATTTTCACTTATTCAGATAGATGCCAATGTTGTAGCTGTACTGGAACAGCTTGACTAGAGATACGGCTAGATCTGGAGCACAAGTTTTCAGCACTGCAGCGGGATGTTGTCAGGACTCATAGCCTTTACTGTATCCAGTGTGCTCAGCCATTTCGTGATATCTTTACATTGATAATGATGACTCTTTACATCTGTCCATATGTTAATATTCCAGTAAACCACTGTATAATAGATCCAACAATTTTAAATGTAGCTTCATGACCCACATGATAGTCCATAACCTAGCCCAAAGACTTCTCAGCTGAATACTCCTGTACTGTCTTGTACAACTTAAGCTCTGAAGTAGCAACGGATGTATACAATTAATATTTTGCTTTATTCTCTCATGTTTACCCTCTGATTGAAAGTTCCTTGATACAATTCATCCTTTCCTACTCAGCGACTCAAAAGTTTGATCTTCCAGCTTCTCCAATGTCATCCATACGCTCTACAAACAGCTAGTGGGAGATAATATTGAACTTGGCGATCTGGATAGTCTAGCAACTTGGCTGGGAACTGATGATGCTGAAGTGTGAAGCAGACAAAAGTTGAGGGACAGAGCACTGGGACTTAAACCTAAATATGGTGATTAAGGAACAGATGTTTTGAGCTGCTGGGTTTCTGTACATGTGAATTATTATTGCCAGTTTTGGCACGGCTTTGGCAGCACAATGTAACAAACATCAACGTGTCCTCTAGCAGAATTATACTTATTGTATATACCATGATATCAAAGATTACTATATAGAATCATAGAAATTTACAGCACGGAAGGAGGCCATTTTGGCCCATCGTGTCCATGCTGGCCAACAATAGGCTATCTAGCCTAATCCCACTTTCAAGGTATAGGTCCGTAGCCTTCAGGTTACAGCACTTCCAAGTGCAACTCCAAGTACTTTTAAAATGTGGTGAGGGTTTCTGCCTCTACCACCCTTTCAGGCAGCTGAAGAAATGTCCCTTCAAATCCCCTCTAAACCTTCTACCAATTACTTTAAATTTATGCCCCCTGGTTGTTGACCCTCTGCTAAGGGAAATAGGGCTTTTTTTGCCTGCTTAATGCCCACTTAACGCCCATTTAATTGCTGAAATCACATATAATTCCCAGAATTCGCCCATTTTGGCACAAAATGGAAACTGATGGGCTTTTTTAGGAGACTTAGCGCTGAGCGTTATTTTCCCCATGTGCTTAACGGCAAGAAAAAGTATTACCGCCCGCCCACTTTTTTGGGGGCGGAATCAGCAAAATGGGCGATTTCAACAGCCATAATATCGGCCAGCATTACTTTCCTCATGGACTTAACGCCGAGATTCAATAATAACGCCCGGCGACTGTTTTTGGTCATAAAGAGCAATTTTACCCAAACTAGCGGCCATGGAGATCGCCACCGTCAATTTCACCACCTCGCACACATATCGCCCAGAATATCGCCCACTTAAAAAAACGCCTACAAAAAGTGGAACTAACCGGGACGGACGCCAGCAGTGTGGCTGGCATTTGTTAAATCCCACTCTTACGTGAGTAGCTGATATCGGAAAGATTTGCCTGAAAGAGCACTGATGTGAGTGACAATGCTAACAGTGTGTGTGTGTGCAGCTCAGACATCAATGGTGCCCATCACCATGGTGCCCATCACCTTGGTGCCAGTTAAAGTTTATGTTGATTAATGTTAAGTTGTATTTAACTCTTTCACGGTAAGGAATCACCAGTGTGTACCGGTCCAGCTATCTGAGACAATGCTCAACAAGTTTATGTTCAATAACAAAAGTTTAATACCAACATTGGTCTGAAATCATAAGTAACACAGCCAATAACACCCAACCCCCGCCCACATCCCACTTTTTCCACCATTGACATAAATCACATGTTCAACATGTCCAGCAACACAGAATACAAAGGCAAAGCAGGAACATGGTTCCAGCCCCCATACATGGCAACAAATTGCACACACCAAGATTGAGATATCACCTGCACACATGCACCTCAGTGTCCTTCCCCCCTCTCTTCTCCCCACCTCTATCCCTTCTCCTCCTCTCTCCATGACACCTGGCCGAGGAGCTCCTCAGGCAGTGCCTCATTTGGGGGGATGAAGGCAGATGCGTTGGTTAGAAGGGTATGGGAGTGGGGGGTGCCGAGTGGGTCCTTGCTCCTTGCTCACATCTGTCATCTGACTTTTGACAAGATCCCACACAAGAGATTGGTGTACAAAATCAAAGCACATGGTATTGGGGATAATATACTGATGTGGATAGAGAACTGGTTGGCAGACAGGAAGCAGAGAGTCGGGATAAACGGGTCCTTTTCAGAATGGCAGGCAATGACTAGTGGAGTGCCGCAGGGCTCAGTGCTGGGACCCCAGCTCTTTACAATATACATCAATGATTTTGATGAAGGAATTGCGTGTAATATCTCCAAGTTTGCAAATGACACTAAACTGGGTGGCGGCATGAGCTGTGAGGGGACGCTAACAGGCTGCAGGGTGACTTAGACAGGTTAGGTGATTGGGCAAATGCATGGTAGATGCAGTATAATGTGGATAAATGTGAGGTTATCCACTTTGGTGGCAAAAACACGAAGACAGAATATTATCGGAATGGTGGAAGATTAGGAAAAGGGGAGGTGCAACGAGACCTGGGTGTCATGGTTCATCAGTCATTGAAAGTTGGCATTCAGGTGCAGCAGGCGGTAAAGAAGGCAAATGGTATGTTGGCCTTCATAGCTAGGGGATTTGAGTATAGGAGCAGGAAGGTCTTACTGCAGTTGTACAGGCCTCACCTGGAATACTGTGTTCAATTTTGGTCTCCTAATCTGAGGAAGGACGTTCTTGCTATTGAGGGAGTACAGCAAAGATTCACCAGACTGAATGGCGGGATGGCGGGACTGACATATGAGGAGAGACTGGATCAACTGGGCCTTTATACATTGGAGTTTAGAAGGATGAAAGGGGATCTCATTGAAACTTACAAGATTCTGACTGGACTGGACAGGTTCGATGCAGGAAGAATGTTCCCGATGATGTTGAAGTCCAGGACCAGGGGACACAGACTTAGGATTAGGGGTAGGCCATTTAGGACTGAGATGAGGAGAAACTTCTTCACTCAGAGAGTTGTTCACCTGTGGAATTCCCTGCCACAGAGAGTTGTTGATGCCAGTTCGTTGGTTATATTCAAGAGGGAGTTAGATATGACCCTTATGACTAAAGGGATCAAGGGGTATGGAGAGAAAGCAGGAAAGGGGTACTGAGGGAATGATCAGCCATGATCTTATCGAATGGTGGTGCAGGCTCGAAGGGCCGAATGGCCTACTCCTGCACCTATTTTCTATGTTTCTATGTCGTGGTGGTGCGGAATCTGGGGGTGGAGTGCTGCGCTTTGGGACCACTGGGAGGGCTGTGGCAGCAGTGTTCCTGGCTATCGCATCCAGGGACTCCGCCAAGTGCGGAACGTACTCGGACATGGTGGCCAGGTGTCGGGATATGCCCCCAAAGCTTCGATGAGCTGGTCGCCAATGTCTACAGTCCTCCTGGACAACTGAACCATCTCTCCGCTGTCATGTCGCACTAGTGGAACAGACCTGCTGCGTCCACGAGGTCTCCGCGGGGTCAGCGCCGTCCTGGGGACAAATGGATTGCCCTGTGGAGAGGTGCTTGGGGCCAGCACCTCCAGATTGGAGGCGGGAATGACCGGAGGACCAATAGATCGCCTTGGGGTGGAATGGGTTCTGGAGCGTGGCGATGCAGGTTCTTCGAAGTCCGCACTCTCATCCGTCGAGAACAGACCCAGTGGATTGACGGGCGACAATCGGAGCTCCTCAGCACCAGATGTAGTAGGATCGTCTTCTGACTCCTGCCCCGCGTCCCCACCTTCTGGCCTCTGTGGCCTTGCCTGGGGCCGTGCTGCTGGCTGAGCTGCAAGACACAAATGAGGTTGTTAGAGGAGAAGGGAGTGCTAGGTTGACAAGGTGAGTCCAGCGCTACCCACAGCATATGCATGATATAAAACATGACTGCTCTCAAAATCATCGCAGACATCACATTGCATGACCATCAACACATTGTGGATTGCAATGATTTTCATTAGGCTGCATTATTTCCATGACTCTTTTAGAAATTATCTAGCATATGTGATTGGTTAGATATGAGTTGGTGTGACATCTATTGACTTTACATCACACAATGGTGTCAGCTTTACTCACCTGGCATTACTTCAGGGTCTGCAGATGCATCCGCGGCTGTCGGGGGGTGATTCCCCTTGAGTGCTAGCACTCATTCCTCCATGTCAGTGATGTTGCTGGGGACTGGTGGCCCCCCACATGTTCGCCTCTGCATGGACCTCATCGTCGATAGCTTCTTCTGTAAAAGGTGACAGGACGACATGGCATGAGATCATTGCTAGGTACTGTCACAGACATTGATACAACACATAACCAACAGATTATAATGATAATTATCATTCTTTACCTAAAGACATACACCGTGACCGCAGACTTTGAGTAAACCATTCCTGGTAAAAGTGCAAGACCTCACACTCATGACTATTACAAATCAAATTCTATAAATACGTAAGTACATGTAAATCAATGTAATACTTACTCTTACGGATCCCACAAAGTCGTTCCATCGTTTGCGGCATTGGTTGCCCTCACGCACCTCGTTGGTCGTAGACGAGACCACCTCTGCTATCTCGGTCCATATACTCTGGTATGCCTTTGGGGTGGGCTTCCCACGTCCTCCCTGTGTCAAATCACCCCAGTGTAACTCGACCTCCTGCAGGAGGGAGGCATTTGCCTTGTCCGAGAACCTCCTGGCTCTTTTGTGGCCTCCAATGTGCTCCTCTCCCACGTCAGCGCTCTCTCCAGCATCAGTCTCCACAGCGTGCTGTGATGCCTGCTCCTCCTCCCTCCATTATAGGGCAAATTCAGTCAAATATGAGGCTATTAACAGCTACCTTTTGTTTGCCTACTTGCTGTGAAGCTCTAAAGTCTCCCTCCTTCCTCCCAAAGCAGCCACACCACATCCAGCCACGCCTTCAGTCCCTCTGAGCTCCCTCTCTCTCTGTCTCCTCTTCTGTGCATGTCATGATGACCCTTGACCTCCTGAATCACGGGAATGGAGCATTGCGATGCCTTTGCTAAGGACGGCCACACTTTACGGCAGTAGGACCAAAAAAATTTATGCTACCGCCCTTTTGATATCGCTCACGGTAACACCCATTTTTAAAAATGTAAACCAGGTGTTTTGAGAATGGATGAGAAGCCGGCGATCTGAAAACCCTTTTCCGCCCACGCAGGAAATATCGCCCACTCAAAAGTGGAGGTTATAGCCCATAGGCCCTTTCTAACCACTATATCTAGGCCCCTCATAATCTTATACACCTCAATGAGGTCTCCGCTCAGCCTCCTCTGTTCCAAGGAAATCAAATCCAGCCTATCCAATCTGTCCTCATAGCTAAGATTCTCCACTCCCGGCAACATCCTCGTAAATCTCCTCTCTACCCAATCCAGTGCAATCGCATCCTTCCTATAATGCGGTGGTCAGAACTCCACGCAGTCATATCATCATAGGCAGTCCCTCGGAATCGAGGAAGACTTACTTCCACTCCTGAAATGAGTTCTTTGGTGGCTGAACAGTCCAATACGAGAGCCACAGACTCTGTCGCAGGTGAGACAGATAGTCGTTGAGGGAAGGAGTGGGTGGGACTGTTTTGCCGCACGCTCTTTCCGCTGTCTGCGCTTGATTTCTGCATGCTCTCGGCATTGAGACTCGAGGTGCTCAGCGTCCTCTCAGATGCACTTCTTCCACTTGGGGTGGTCTTAGGCCAGGGACTCCCAGGTGTCAGTGGGGATGTCAAACTTTATCAGGGAGGCTTTGAGGATGTCCTTGTAGCGTTTCCGCTGCCCACCTTTGGCTCGTTTGCCGTGAAGGAGCTCCGAGTAGAGCACTTGCTTTGGGAGTCTCGTGTCTGGCATGTGAACTATGTGGCCTGCCCAGCGGAGCTGATCGAGTGTAGTCAGTGCTTCAATGCTGGGGATGTTGGCCTGAATGAGGATGCTGATGTTGATGTGCCTGTCCTCTCAGGGGATTTGTAGGATCTTGCAGAGACATCGTTGATGATATTTCTACAGCAACTTGAGGTGTCTTCTGTACATGGTCCATGTGTCTGAGCCATGCAGGAGGGCAGGTATTAGTACAGCCCTGTAGACCATGGCAGTTTTGAGGGCCTGGTCTTCAAACACTCTTTTCCTCAGGCAGCCTAAGGCCGCACTGGACGCAGTGTTGGATCTCGTCGTCAATGCCTGCTCTTGTTGATGGGAAACTCCCGCGATATGGGAAGTGGTCCAAGACATGGGAAGTTGTGGCCTAATTAGTGTTTTATACAGTTCAAGCATAACCCCCCTGCACCCCTCCCTGCTCTTGTATTCTATGCCTCGGCTAATAAAGGCAAGCATTCCGTATGCCTTCTTAACCACCTTATCTACCTGGCCTGGTACTTTCAGGGATCTGTGGACATGCACTCCCAGGTCGATTTGTTCATCTATACTTCTCAGTGTCCTACCAGTTAATGTGTATTCCCTTTCTTTGTTATCCCTCCCCAAAGGCATTACCTCACACTTCTCTGGATTAAATTCCATTTGCCAATGTTAAGCCCACCTGACCAGTTGAGTGAGATCTTCCTGCAGCCTATAGCTTTCTTCTTCTTTATCAACCACACTCTGCAAACTTCTTAATCATACCCCTATATTCAAGTCTATTCAAGAACTATGTTTAGTTCACTAATTTTACAAGAAACACATTGCCAGTTGTTAAGTACATGATAGGGCATCCAATTTGGAGATTTTCCTATTTTCATTATCTCTCCCAAAACTACAGTTGATAGGTTACTTTGACAGTTTTCATTTGAGAATTTTGACATTTATTATCAGCAATGGAAGGAGGACAAATAACATTTTGGTCCTCTTTCCACTCCCCCAGTATTACTTTCTCAAAGCTCAAGCCTCTGCTTTGATTGTGGTATTCAACAAGTTTTATATACCACAATAAAATCTTTATCTCAGTTTACTTATTGATAACTGAACAATATATATATCTCATGTTGCTGTGTATTGAATTTACTACTTGCTCATTATAGTAAAAGGGTGTACACTAGCCTTCCATTGTTTAGCTGATAGGAGCAATAGAGCATAAAGCATTGGAAACATGCTCCAGTCACGAGCTTAATCCCTGCAGAGTGACTATTTGAGGAGGGGCTAATTCATTTATTTTTATCCTGAAATTTTCCCAAAGCCAATTGACTTCCCTGATGCAGGTGTTAGTTTTGAAGACCCACTCCCATTTATTTTTACTAACTGGCCATTAAGAAGTCTGAGAAAGGGCCCAGGGTTTTTGGCCCTGTGATTTTACTTTCTACACTATGGTCACTGACTCGACAAGTCATCATTGTGTCGGGAATCGTGGGCATTCCAACATGCTACCTTATTGGGCTGTCTCTTCCAACAGTAACAACAACAACTTATGTAGTGTCTTTAATGTAAGGAATATCCAAGGTGCATCACAGATGGGAAATGAAAAGCGACATCAAGCTGGGAAGTGAGAGATTAGGAATGATGATAGAAAGCTTGGTTGAAGAGATGATTTTTAAAGGTGGAGGTCCATGGAGGGAATTCCAGAAAGTAAGATTAAAGTTCCACCACTGAGGTTGGGGTGAAGGAAGAGGCATGGATAAAAATCCAAAATCAGAAGAATAGATTGTTTAGGAAGTGCTATGAGGCTGGTATAGCTTAAAGAGGTAAGGTGAGGCATGATCATGAAGAAGTTTATAAACAAGAATGAGGCTTTTAAATTTAATGCATTGTGGCACAGAAACAATAATGGTCAACGAGGATGGGGGTGATAGACAAATGGAATTTAGCATGGGACAGTATGCGAGCAGCAGAGTTTAAGGAGGGAGAAGGATGTGGGTCATTGGAATAGTCCAGTCTATACATAACAAAGGCATGTGTAAAAGTTTCAGAGTTGTTTTATCTCTTCTCGCAACACTGAATATTCAGAATGGTTTCACAGGCATCTGTGGCACTCCAGGTAGAGCAAGATTTTGGTGGAGTGAGAAAGTTTATTTTCTTTATTGAGAGTGTTATGGCCTGTGAGCTAATCCACATTAAGTATAAAGGTCCTTTTTGGGAGTTTGCTTGTTTGTCTTTTCCCTCTACGCAGAAATTTAAAGGATAAGACCATAAGCTTGGTGCCAGATTTGAGGGTCTCTTCCTCAGGTGGTCGAAGGCTGCACTGGCACATGGGAGGCAGTGTTGAAACTCGCCGTCGATGTCTGCCCTTGCTGATAATAGGCTCCCGAGGTATGGAAAGTTATCCACATTGTCCAGGGCCACTCCGTGGATCTTGATGACTGGAGGGTAGTGTTGTGTGGCAGGGTCAAGTTGGTGGAGGACCTTTGTCTTATGGATGCTTAGTGTAAGGCCCATGCTTTCGTACGCCTCAGTGAAGATGTTGACTATGACTTGGAGTTCAGTCTCTGTGTGCAGACGCAAGCGTCGTCCGCGTACTGTAGCTCGACGACAGAGGATGGGACGGTCTTGGATCTGGCCTGGAGACGACGAAGGTCGAACAGGTTCCCACTGGTTCTGTAGTTTAGTTCCACTCCAGCGGGGAGCTTGTTGAGTGTGAGGTGGGGCATTGCAGCGAGGAAGATTGAGAAGAGGGTTGGCGTGATGACGCAGCCCTGCTTGATCCCGGTTCGCATGTGGATTGGGTCTGTGGTGGATCCGTTGGTCAGGATTACGGCTTGCATGTCGTTGTGGAGCAGGCGGAGGATGGCGACAAACTTTTGGGGCAGCTGAAACTGAGGAGGGCGCTCCATAGTCCCTTGCAGTTAAAGGCCTTTGTAAGATCAAAGGAGGCCATGTACAAGGGTTGGTGCTGTTCCCTGCATTTCTCTTGCAGTTGTCACGCCGTAAAGATCATGTCCGTTGTACCCCGTAGTGGATGAAATCCGCACTGTGATTCCGGGAGGAGTTCCTCAGCCACAGGGAAAAGACGGTTGAGGAGGATTCTAGCAATGCCCTTCCCAGTGGCTGATAATGGGGAGATTCCTCTGTAGTTGCTGCAGTTGGACTTGTCCTCTTCTTTAAAGATGGTCACGATTACTGCATTTCTGAGATCTCCCGGCATGCTCTCCTTCCAGATGAGAGAAATGAGGTCATGCATTCGTGCCAATAGTGCTTCTCCACCATACTTTAGTGCCTCAGCGGGGATTCCATCTGCTCCCGATGCCTTGTTGTTCTTGAGCTGATGGATGGCCTTTTCTACATCGTGCAGGGCTGGGGTTTTGCTGAGATGGTGGTGGGTAGCATGCTGCGGGATGGAGTCGAGGACACTCGAGTCAAAGGCAGAGTCTCGGTTAAGGAGATCTTCAATGTGCTCCTTCCAGCGGGTCCTGACTGCCTCGATGTCCTTGATGAGTGTCTCCTCGTTCTTGGCCAGCAGTGGGATGGGGCCTTGGGTGCTTGGGCCATAGATAGACTTGACCGTGGTGAAGAATCCTCGCACATCATGGCTGTCGGCCAGCTGCTGAATCTCCTGTGCTTTCTCCATGCACTATCTATTCTTTAGGTCGCGGGTTTTTTGTTGGACCTCGACCTTAAGCCATCTATAAAGCTGCTTTGCTGCTCCTGAGTTGGGTTGTTGTTTTAGGTTCAGAAATGTCCTGCGCTTGCGATTTATTAGCTCTTGGATCTCCTGGTCATTCTCATGAAACCAGTCCTGGTGTTTCCTGGTTGAGTGACCAAGCGTCTCTTCGCAGGCATTGGTTATGGTGGCCTGGAGGGCAGACCAAGCACTGTGGGCATTGTGCTTCTCCAGGTCATCAAGGTTCGCCAGGTTAGCATTGAGATGCTGGCTGTATAGGGCTCTCTTAGCTGGGTCTTTGAGTGTCCCGGCATTGATTTTTTTTTTGCGGCACTGCTTCTGCTGCCATTGCCACTTTGGGGCTATTTTGATGTTGATGATGGAACGGATTAGGTGGTGGTCCATCCAGCAGTCATCAGCTCTTGTCATGGCGTGGGTGATGCGCACATCCTTGCGATCCCTGGCTTGAACGATGACGTAATCGAGCAGGTGCCAGTGTTTGGAGCGAGGGTGTTGCCACGATGCCTTGTACTTGTCCCTCTGGAAGAACAAGATGTTAATGATGACAAAGTCATGTTCTAGGCATTTTTTCAGGAGCAGGGTACCGCTGGAGTTGGTTTTCTCTACCCCCTCTCTGCTGATCACGCCTCCCCAGAGGTCCGTGTCCTTACCGACGCTGGCGTTGAAGTTGCTGAGGAGGATCAGTTTGTCTTCCGTAGGGAAGCGGGACAGAGATTGTTCGAGGCTGGAGTAAAATCCCTCTTTGGCCTCATCTGTTGCGTCAAGTGTTGGGGTGTACGCACTGATAAATGTGGCTCACTGGTTCCGGGATAGGATGAGTCGGAGAGTCATGAGACGTTCGCTAATCCCGCAGGGGGAGTCTCTGAGGCGGTCGACCAGCTCATTCTTGATGGCAAAACCGATTCTGTGGGGGTGCCGTTCTTCCTCTGGTTTGCCTTTCTAGAAGAAGGTGTAACTTCCACCTTGTTCCTTGAGCTGGCCTTCCCATGCCTGCCGGGTCTCGCTTAGGGTGGCAATGTCGACAATAAAGCATCTAAGTTCCTGGGAACTATGGTGATGCGGCGTTCCGGTCTGTCACTGTTGGAGTTGTCCATGAGTGTCCTGACGTTCCAGGTCCAGAACTTCATTTTGAAGGGTTGAAGATGACTGTGCATGAGTTCTTTTAACGTGGGGTGGCCGTTGCACACCGGCTACCACACGGGCTTAGCTGAGCAAGGTCTTGGTCCAGTGGCAAGGGGGTCCAAGACAACTGGAGACCAGACACTGCTGTATGAGCCTAGTTGCCTGCGGCGAGATGCAAGTCAAGAGGAACGGTTGGGATAGCAGCTCCCTAGGGAGATTGCCCTGAACAAACCACCTTCTGACCATCTGCTGCCATCTTCCACCTCTTTCTCGCTCAAACCTTCTCCCCCTTATTGTCTAAGCCCCCTCTGGCCCTAATTTCAACCCCCAAGTATTCTACCTATCCCATAAACTCTAAAATCCCATGATTTAAGGGCCCACTGCCCATCCCTGGCCTACCTTCCAGGCCAACCTCCCCACTGCCAAGTCCTTCCAGCTGGACCCTCACTTCTAGCTCCCCACTGGCTGTCTCAGCTGCTCCAACCGACACCCAGCGATCTCAACAGCGGTGAGCCTCTGACCAGCTTCAACTACAGGTTTGGGCCTATCTCACGTGCGAGCCTTCCCTCCGGCGATGTCCAGGCCTGCCTCGCATCAGCGACGTCCTGGCCTTCCCTCACTCCACCGGCGGCGTCCTGGCCTTCATTCCATCGGCGACGTCCTGGTCTTCCTTCCTCCAATGACGCTCTGTCCTTCCCCTGGCTGCTGGCCCCACTCAATGACAGAGTCTCTGTTGAGCACGTGGTGTGCACAATGGCTGTGGTCACTCTGACCTCTTTGACCTCTCCTCTTTCCAGGAAATGATGATGCCAATGTCTGCCCTCAGCCAGGCCTCGGATCTTTCACCATCTCACCGAAGGTCGCTGCTCTTGGAACAATAGTGTTCCTAATAACTACATTTTCATTTTGAATCTCAGATTCTCAAGAATTTACCTTTTTTTTAGCTTGTTGGTTGCAGACTCCACTGTGAGCCACATCAATAGTGTATTGTGTGGAGGAAAGTTGTTCAGTAAAACAGTTGTCTGTTTTTCAGAAACTAAGGTTAAATATAGATAGTGCGGTAGATGGTTGTACAACTACATCTGCAATAACCGTCTGCAACTCGAGGACTTCGACTCAGATTTGATGAGCTGGAGTCTGAGCTTCGGACACTACATCAGGCAGGAGGTGGGTTACCTGGACCGAGCCATCTGCTTTAAGGACAGGAACGATGGGACTTGCCCAGTCGCTGAATTCAACGGCTGAAATTATGCCCTCTCTAAGCAGCCTGTCCAATTCACTTTCAATTTTCTCACGCATCACATACGGCACCGCTCTGGTTTTGTGGTGCACTGGTCTGGCGTCCGGAGTGATGCGTATCACTACTTTAATGCCCTTGAACGTTCCGACACCGGGTTGAAACAGTGACCCTAAATTTTGTAGGACCTGTGAGCATGAACTTCGCTCCACAGATGAAATGGCGTGCACATCCCCCCATTTCCAATTCATCTTGGCTAGCCAACTCCTCCCCAAGAGCGCAGGGCCATTCCCCGGGACGATCCAGAGTGCAGCCGGTTCTGTGATCCATTATGTGTTACCATCAAGTTTGCACTGCCTAGCACTGGGATGATCCCTTTGGTGTATGTCCTTAGCTGCATGTCAATGTGTTCCAGTTTGGGCCTGCTAGCTTTGTGTGGCCACAGTCTCTCAAATTGTTGGGTGCTCATAAGTGACTGGCTAGCTCCCGTATCCAGCTCCATTCAATAAAACTTTCATCATCATGGGTGGCGTTTTAGTTTATGAGCTGTGGACGTCAGTCACGTGAACCCGCTGAATTTCAGCATCCATGGCTTTTCCCCAAGCATCATCCTGCATTGCAGACCCCTCGTCTGGTTCCTCTGTCTTGCAGATTAGCCTCGCCACAGCCTTTTTGCACATCCTGGCCAAGTGTCCACTGATGTTACAAATCCTACAAATATTGCTGGAACCTGCAGCTTTTCGCAGTATATCTGCCCCCGCATCTCTAGCATGAGCTGAGATTGCTGTTAACAAAGGGACTGTTACTTGGCATTCCTCTCTGCCCATTTGGTTGTTTCTAAGCACTGTGATGGTGGGTGCTAATGGTCCCATCGCATTGTTCCTCGAGATGGCGTGAATTGCCGATCCCCTTTCCATTGTCCCTGTTGCGGGCCCACCCTAGAGTTTGTTGCTGCCTGGCCGGTTTTGAAATGCCCTTACCTGCCTGCGGGGTCTCTGGCCATGTTCACAAAGTTAACTCCCTGGTCCATCGCCACGTTGGGACGAGGGCTGCGCATGTAAATTAGCTTGGTCTCCTCTTCCCCTGCCATGAAGGTCTGAGCTATCAACGCCGCCCCTTCTAAAGTCAAGTCCTTGGCCTCTATGAGCTTCCTGAAAATCCCGACATGATTAATGCCCTCAATGAAAAAGTCCCTTAACATCTCCCCCCTGCAGGCGTTTGTGAACTTAGAGACTGGCCAAGCGCCGCAGGTCAACAACGAAGTCCGAGATGCATTGTCCCTCCCGACGCCAGTGTGTGTAGAACCGGTGCCGGGCCATGTGTATGCTACTCACCAGCTTGAGATGCTCACTGATCAGCTGGCTGAGCTCTTCAAAGGACTTATCCGCTGGCTTTTGGGGTGCGAGCAGGACTTTCATCAATGCATACATCTGTGGTCCTCAGCTGGTCAGTAGATGCGCCCTCCGCTTGTCAGCAGCTGTTGCTCCCAGCCAGTCCTTCGTGACAAAGCTCTGCTGGAGTCTTTCCACGAAGTCGGTCCTCACCCACACAGTAATGTTCCTCTGTGCTACTGGTGGCCATCCTCGTGGTTCGGTGATTCCCGTTTCTCGTCGGCCAATGTGGTGTCCCTGCACCGTACTACAAACTCACACGAGGCATGTGCTGTAGACACAGTCACTACATGACCTTAACCTTTATTCCCAGGACCAAAGAGTGCTGACCCTGGGTGGGACTTCCCCTTTTATACCTGGAAGCCCAGGTGAAGAGTGTCTCCCACAAGTTCACCCCCTGTTGTCAGGGTGTGCATTTCTAGGGTATAAGTACAGTGTACAGGAGTTGCATGAAGGTTACAGTTACATGAAGATTACCATTGCATGGTGGTTACATACATGACAGATACCAACGGTGTAGGACTAAAAAAGAGGATCTGCTGAGGCAGTATGAGCAGCTAGGGGCTAAATTAAAAAGCAGAACCACAAAGGTATTCATCTTTGGATTACTACCTAGGCCACAAACAATTTGTCATAGGGTCAATAAGATCAGAGAGTTTAATACATGGCTCAAAGTTTGGTGTGGGAGAAATGGGTTTTGATTCATGGGGTACTGGCACCAGTACAGGAGTAAGAGGGAGCTATTCCATTGGGACAGGCTTCACTTGGACCATGCTGGGACCAGTGTCCTGGTGAATCGAATAGCTAGGGCTGTAGATCGGGCTTTTAACTTAATAGTGGAGGAAGGGTTCAGGTGAGGGGAAATTTAGAAAGTTAAATAGAAAAGAAAAGCCAATAGTGCAGGGTAGCGATAGGTGTAATGATAACCAGAGTGTGACAGGAAGGGACACAGTATACAAACAATAAAAGTGCACCAGCAAATAGGGTCAGAATAGGGAAAAATGGTAAAAAGACAAAATTAAAGGCTCTTTATCTGAATGCATGCTGTATTCATAACAAGATAGATGAATTGACAGCACAAATAGAAATAAATGGGTATGATCTGATAGCCATTACAGAAATGTAGTTGCAAGGTTATTAAGGCTGGGAACTGAATATTCAGGGGTACTTGACATTTTTGGAAGGATAGACAGAAAGGAAAAGGAGGTGGAGTAGCTCTGTTACTAAAGGATGAGATCAGTACAGTTGTGAGAAATTATCTTGGCTCAGAAGATTAAGTTGTAGAATCAGTTTGGGTGGCGATAAGAAATAGTAAGGGAAAGAAGTCACTGGTGGGAGTAGTCTATAGGCCCCCTAATGTTAGCTACACTGTAGAACAGAGTATAAATCAATAAATAATGGGGGCTTGTATGAAAAATACTGCAACAATCATGGCCGATTTTAATCTTAATATAGATTGGCTAAATCAAATTGGCCAAGATAACCTTGAGGACGAGTACCTAGAGTGTATTCGGGACAGTTTCTTAAAAAAATACATTGTGAAACCAAACTGGGAACAGGTTATTTTAGATCTGGTAATGTGTAATGAGATAGGATTAATTAATGATTTCATAGTCAAGGATCCTCTAGGGAAGAGTGATCATTATATATAAGAATTTCACATTCAGTTTGAGGGTAAGAAACTTGGGTCTGAAACCAGTGTCTTAAACTTAAATAAAGACAATTACAAATTTATGAAAACAATTGGCTAAAGTGGACTGGGAAACTAGATTAAAGGCTAAGATGGTAGACATTCAAGGAGATATTTCATAACTCTCAATAAAGATATATTCCAGTGAGAAAGAAAGACTCTACGAGAAGGATGAACCATCCATGGCTAACTAAGGAAATTAAGGATGGTGTCAAATTGAAAGAAAAGACATACAATGTTGCAAAGTTTAATGGTAGGCCAGAAGATTGGGACATTTTTAGCAACCTGCAAAGGATGACTAAAAAATAATAAAGAGGGACAAAATAGATTATGAGAGTAAACTAGCAAGAAGTATAAAAACAGAAAGTAAGAGCTTCTACAAGTATATCAAAAAGAAGAGAGTAGCTAAAGCAAGTATTGGTCCCTTAGAGGATGAGACTGGGGCATTAATAATGGGAAACAAGGAAATGACAGAGACTTTGATCAAATATTTGTATCTGTCTTCACGGTAGAAGACACTAAAAGCATCCCAATAATAATAGATAATCAAGGGGCAAAAGGGACAGCAGAACTTAAAACAATCACTATCACTGGAGAAAAAGTACTAGGCAAATGGGACTAAAGACGGACTAGTCCCCTGAACCTGATGGCCTGTATCCTAGGATGTTAAAAGAAGTTATAATCTTCCAAAATTCCCTTGATTCTGGAAAGGTCCCAACAGATTGGAAAACTGCAAATGTAACGTCCCTATTCAAGAAAAGAGGGAGACAGAAAGCAGGAAACTATAGCCCAGTTAGCCTAATATCTGTCATTGGGAAAATGCTGTAATCCATTATTAAGGGAGTACTAGCAGGATATTTAGAAAATCATAATACAATCAAGCAGTGTTAACATGATTTTATGAAGGGAAATCGTGTTTGACAAATTTACTAGAGTTCTTTGAGGATGTAATGAGCAGGGTGGATAAAGGGGAACCAGTAGATGTAATGTATTTGGATTTCCAAAAGGCATTCGATAAAGAGCCCCATAAAAGGTCACTGCATAAAATAAAAGTGTTGGGGGTAATATATTAGCATGGATAGAGGATTGGCTAACTAACAGAAAACAGTGAGTCAGGATAAATGGGTCATTTTCAGGTTGACAAACTATAACTAGTGGTATGCCACAGGGATTAATGCTGAGGCCTCAACTATTTACAATCTATATTAGTGACTTGGATAAAGGGACTGAGTGTACTGTAGCCAAATTTGCTGATGATACAAAGACAGGTGGGAAAGCAAAATGTGAGGAGGACACGAAGAGTTTGCAAAGGGATATAGATAAGGTAAGTGAGTGGGCAAAAATTTGCCAGGTGGAATATAATGTGGGAAAATGTGAGGTTATCCACTTTTGTAGGAAGAATAAAAAAGCAGAATATTATTTAAATGGAGAGAGATTACAGAATGTTGCGGTACAGAAGGATCTGGGTGTCCTCGTACATGAAACACAAAAAGTTAGTATGCAAGTAATTAGGAAGGCAAATGGAATGTTGGCCTTTATTGCAAGGGGGATGGAGTATAAAAGTGGGGAATTCTTGCTATAATTGTTCAGGGCATTGGTGAGACCACATCTAGAGTTCTGTGTACAGTTTTGGTCTCCTTATTATGGAGGGATATACTTGCATTGGAGGCAGTTCAGAGAAAGTTCACTACGTTGATTCCTGAGATGAAAGGGTCATCTTATCAAGAAAGGTTGAGCAGTTTGGCTTATACTCATTGGAGTTTAGAAGAATGAGAGGTGATATTCTTGAAACGTATAAGATTCTGAAGGGGCTTGACAGGGTCGATGCTGAGAGGATGTTTCCCCTCATGGGGGAATCTAGAAATAGGGGGCATAGTTTCAAAATAAGGTGTTGCCCATTTAAGATGGAGATGAGGAGGAATTTCTTTGAGGGTCGTGAATCTTTGGAATTCTCTACTTTTTCTTATGTTCTTATGATAGATGGTTTGAAGAAGGAAGAAAGTAAAGGAACTGCTACATTGCTTTACATATCGATACCCATGATATACTGGCTTTATAACGCTCCAGTGAAGCACCTTGGGATGCTTTACTATTTTAAAGGCACTATATCAATATGAGTTGTTGTTGTCAGTGAGGAAATCTATCCACTTAAGGACAATTTTCATAGAATGATCAGTAATTTTAAGCATAAAGGAACTCTGGTTGTGGCCTGTTTCTGCTAGTTGTTGAAGCTTGTGAGAAAGGAACAGAAGGGTCATTGGTTTGAATGAATGGCTCACAACATTGAGTATAAAAAGAAAACCTTGTATCTATTGATAACTAAAGGATATTTTCTAGGGTGAATAAATTATTCAGGAAACATGGGGTTCATTTGAATCTGTGGGGGCCAAAAAGACTAAATGAGAATGTAAAAAGTAAATAGTACCATTGGGAAACATTTAAACTGGTTGTGGAGAGAGAAAAACAGTTTGACCTGAAACTAACCTAAAAAGTAAGCATTCCACCATGTATAAAAGGTTCAACTGTCGTGAAAGTATAGACAAGTATAAAAACAGCTGAGGATAAGTATAGCTAGTATGAGGACTTCTAAAATGGCATCAAACAAAAGAGAGTAGACAACTGCAGTAGGGATTATTGCAGAAATAATTTTAGCTAAGATTGAAGAACTTGAAGCTGGCAATGTTGCAAGATCCATTGTGCTGGATTTTCGGCGTTTTACGTTCTCGCTCGTTTCCGGGCGCTATTCGTGGTGGAGTCAAAAATTTAGTGCCGGGTTAATGTTAGCGCCAGAGCTTGCAGCTTTTGCGAAATGAAAGTTCATGAAGAGCGCTAGCGATAGCTCCAGCATTGCACCACACACTTTGTGTGCCGGAGCCGAAAGTTCCGGCGCTAAAAAAAAATCGGCCGTTCTGCGCATGCACACATTTGTTTTTTTCTTCACGCGCTTCTGGTCTGGTCTCCAGTCACAAACGCTAATGCAGGGCATGGCCGCGTGCATACGCAGTACAACCGGGGCTGAATCAACTATTTCAGATTTTTGATTTTCATCATGGAGGACGACGATTCCAGACAGCGTGCCAGGCGATTCAGCCAAGAGGCTAATGAAGCTCTAGTGGGGGCTGTGGAAAGAAGATAGCAGGAGTTGCATGTTCAGGGTGGATCTAGACCACTGCCATCCATATTTAAAAGGATTTGGAGGCAGATATCAGAGGAGGTCTCTGCCTCAGACACTGGTGAGGACTGGCACACAGTGCCGAAAGAAATTTAACCATCTGACAAGGATGGTCAGCGTAAGTACAATTTTAATATATGCATTCCTTCAGTACTTCAATTACAAATCTGACACACTATTTGTTCTCATGCTGTTGGTGCCTCTCAGCACTTTGTGCGTGCGGCAAACCAGGCTCCCCATCCAAACTTTCCTTTAACCAATGTTTGCCTCACCTGTGACAGAGACTGTAATTCCCGCATTGAACTGTACAGTCACCTGAGAACTCACTTTTAGAGTGGAAGCAAGTCTTCCTCAATTTCGAGGGACTGCTTATGATGATGATGGGTTGCCACCAAAATGCATGATACATAGGTAGGCTTAGTTCAGCATCCTATTGGCCATGAATGATCTTTACACATTATTAAGATTGCTTTCTGAGATCTCATAAGATGGCTCCCTACTTTGATGTCCTCCTGATGAACCACGTGCAACTTCCAAGGTCATTAAACAGCGGACTGTATTACATTCACACAATATGGTATAAGTGCTTTGGTGGCTATCTGTGCCACAAGAGCAGATGGACCCTCTTGTAACCATTCCCATTTTCATCTTTACAGGCAAAGAAGTCGCATAATCGCTGCAAGCAGGTGCAGACAGGCGGCGGTCCGCCTCAGACCCTGCCACTCACCAACATCGAGGATAGAGTGTCAGACCTCATTGGCATCACCGGTCAGGCGACTGCCACTGGGGGCGCTGACCCCCATTCAGATACTGAGGGCAAGTCCTGCACATTCTCTGGGATAGATTGGGGCAATGTCATGCAGTACCTCTGGACTAGGGTTGGGGCAATGTCCGCACACTCCTTCGAATAGGTTGGGGCAATGTCATGCAGTGTCTCTGAACTAGATATAATGAAGTAGTGGTAATCCTTCAAATGAGCCTGTGCTATGCGACCTTCCTCATGTCACCCTGCCCCCTCCTCTGCTGCTAACCACTCGTCTGTTGCTTTCTACTTCCAGATGACCAGTCACAGGCGCAGCATCCCTCAAGGGACCACTCCATGTCAGGCCATCGTCTGGAGGAGGAGGAAGAGGAGGATACGGATGAGCCAACTCTGGCACAGCATGCAGTGTTCCAGCCAGCTCCTCTGAGGACGAGGTGGCGTTCTCGGGGTTCGAGAAATCCGAGGCTCCTGGGACCAGTGGCCTGCAGCAATGCAGTGCTGGAGTTGAATCCTGCATGCCATCTCTCCGGAGGGTGAGTCGGCTAAGTCAATCTGCTGACATGCAGGCAGACTTGGAACTGGACATGGGAATGTCCAGGGAGAGCATCCAGGTCAGCCATCAGCTCCTTGATGTCTTGGGTAGGATTCCCACTAGCACTGACAGTCTGAAAGCGACCCTTACGGATGTAGGGTCACAGACTGTCAGTGTGAGCCACGATTCCTGCTAGGCCGTCAATGCCCACACAAGGCTGGTGGCCTTCAGCAGTGACAGTGGAGTCCCGGAGAGTGTGGCGCGAATCCTTGCAGAATATGGCGCATCACAGGCATCATAAGTTCTGCTTCAGCTTGGACAGGTGCTGCAGTCCATGCCTGGCGCCATACTCTCTGCGTTTCCCACTGTCACACCCAAACCACCTGTCACTGGCGACGCCGATGAAGAGGCTAACCAGTCAGAAACTGGGCCTTCCACGTCACGAGCTCTTCCAGTGCGTCCCCAGAAGGCATCTCCATTGTCTTTCCCCTCAACACAGCAGAGCCCTGGCAGCCTTACTGTACACCAATCTGGTGCCACTTTGGTTAGGAGTAGCAGGCAAGGGAGGGTGGTAAGGGGAAGGGGGGCAATAGACAGTGGCAAAAAATAGTGGGGCAGGATTTCTGCATTATGTTGTTGATGCTGGATGCATCGTATGTTTTATGTTACAGTATTATTATGTTGCAGATTATGTTAAAGTTTAACACTGGATTATGTTGCTAATGTTGTTGAATGATCACACTGTTGGATACAGCTTATTTAATTTTAGTTAAGTCTCACAATAAAGGTTACACAGATTACATTGTTTAATACATTTTTTTGTTCATCTTAAACATTCCTGTGTAGTGTCTCATTTGCAAAATAAGAGGGGGAAAGTCAACATGGTGGCATAGAGTGGGCAGGCAACACTCAAATGTACTGTTCACTCTTTAAGCAAAGCGTTCAATTATGAGCTGCCGATGTAATGCTTTTGGAGCAGCGAAATCTGCACGAGGCCTCCCCTGTGGTGGCATGGGTTCCTCACCAGGCTTCACTTCCTCGTCTTCCTCCTCCTCCTCCTCCTTCCCACTTTTTTCCTGAGGTGGTCCTGCAATCCCCATTGGCAATTCCTGTCCCCTCATGATGGCTAAGATGTGTAGCATGCAGCACACCACAATTAACTCAGAGACCTGCTGAGGGGAGTATTGTCAGCAGCCTCCAGAGTGGTCCAGGCATCAGAAGCACTGCTTGAGCATCTAATTGTCTGTTCGACGATGTTGCGTGTGGCTGCATGGCTCTCATTATAGCCATGCTCGGCTTCTGTCTGAGGGTGCCGGAGGAGGGGTTATGAGCCAGATGGCGAGATTGTAACCTTCGTCCCCGAGCATCCAGCTCTGGCCTTGTGGTTGACACTGGAACATGCATGAGAAACTGCTCTCATGCAAGATGAAAGCAGCATGGATGTTCCCTGGATTTTGGGCATTGACTGCCATGATGCGCTGAGTCTGGTCGCAGACAATCTGTACGTTCATGGAATGGAATCCCATTTGGTTTCGGAAAACCTCTGCATTCTATAAAGTTGTTTGCAGGGCAATGTGCATTCAGTCAAGGGCACCCTGAACCTTGGGGAAGACAGCAAATCATTCAAAGCCTACAGTTCTCTCATTTTGGGTCTCCCTGGTCATTGGGAAGTTTATGAAGTCCATTCTGCGTGCGTACGGTGCAGTAGTCACCTGACTAATGCAGCAATGTGTAGCGTGCTGTGAGATGGAGCATATGTCCTCCGCTGATGTCTGAAAGGAGCCGGAGGCATAGAAGACAAGTACCTCAGTCACCTTCACCTCGACGGGCAGTGCAGTCCTGTTGCCGCTGGTAGGCTGTAGGTCTGCCTGCAGTAGCTGGCATATCTCTGTGACCACCTCTATTTGGAAGCTCAGCCTTCTAACACACTGTGCCTCAGAGAGCTGCAGGTTTGAGCGATGTTCACTGTAAACTCGTGGGGGGGTGGGGGGGGGAGGCGGTAAGGCCTCCTCCTCATATGTCTGCGACCTCTTCGATTATCTTGCAAATGATCAACAATAAGTCTCCTTCCATTTATTCCGGAGTGCTAATGAAAAAAGGGAGGTCATATGTGAGCTATTGACATATATTTAAGCCAGGATTACTGGCTCCAGACCTAGCATAGCCCCCATATATTTTAAAATGTCTTTAAATATCCTTTATAAAACAAACTAGAAACTCACATAAACTTCACAATCCAAAATTATGCAGTAACACAGCGTTCTTCTCCCGATCCTTTTAATCACTCACAACTCTGACTTTCTCCTCCAATTTCAACATGGCGCCGTTAGTGCTGGGTGCGCCCTGGGTCCGACTGCTTTTTCTTGGCGGGTTCTCGGGCGGACGCTAAATCAGGCAAAAGGCTCGAAAGTTCCGCCCGCGGCGCTAGAGCAGCGATGTACGACCATTTATGTCATCAAAACGGTCAAAAGAGCAGCGGGGCGGTAAGTTTTAGCGCCGCTGCAAAACCCTTGGTGAAAGTTCCATCCCGGTGCAAAATCTAGTGCGCTTTGTTTTTCATCCAAAAAATCATTTTTGCGCCCCGCTGAGGTGCTAAATGGGGCGCAATCAGCCGAAAATCCAGCCCCATTGCCTTTTATTCCAGAGTGCTAAAGAAAACGAGCGAGGTCATATGTGAGCTATGGACTTTTATATTTAATGGCTCATTGAGATCTGGGTTAGTTCCCATAGATTGAAGAGAGATTCATGTCGTGCCATTATTTAAGAAGTGAAAGAAATTGGACCCTGGTAAATATAGGTCTGTACGTTTGACATTGATTGTAGAAAGCTGTTGGAAAGCATTATACTGGATGTGATTAATGATCACTTGGAGAGTTTGCAGTTATTCGGGATTCGTAGCATGGGGTTTCAGAAATGCATGTCCTGCCTCACTAATCTAAATGAGGTCTTTGAGGAAATGACAAGAATGGTGGATGAAGATAGTCTAGTTAATGGTGCATACCTTGATTTACAAAAGAGCATTTGATAAAGTTGAAAGCTATTAAAAAAAATGGGATCATATAGGATTATAGGAAACATATTATGTTGCATAAGTAGCTGGTTGAAATCACTTAAGCAAAGCATTGTTGTTAATGGGAATTAATCTTATTGAGACCTAGCAGCAAGTTGAGTTCCACATCGCTCTGTATTGAGAATGTTGCTATTTAGAATTTTCGTCAATTATTTCAAGAAGGCTGTAAATGGAGCCGATCTTAAGTTTGCAGAGAACATTAAATTCTACACAGGAATTAGTGTAATTCAGCCAAAATTAATAGGTTGCAGACTGTTTTAGACAAGTTAGGTGAATGGGTTTGTGTGGTAGATATCATTTAATGTTGGGTGATGGGAAACTCCATGCATGATTTACAATGCTGGAGTTTTGTTAAAGGATCAAGAAAGATACAAGGGGGTAATTGGTGATCACTTGTGAAAGGTGCACAACCAATGTGAGGTGACTACAAGAAGGACAAATAGGATTTTATCAAGTATAATATGAAGAGTACTATATTTAGGCTCATATGGCTCTGGTACTATCACACTTAAAAGTGTGTCCCATTTGGGTAGCTGCAAATGGTGAAGGATAATCGAGGCTTTGGAATAGAAAACTGTGAGGACACAAAAGCCTCCAAAGGGACATGGACAGTATTGTGTTCCTAACACAGATGAGACTGCACCCAGGGAGGTTAAAGTAACAGCGACCTCAGTCTTTATTAAGACACTACAGAGTGAGGAACAGGCCTTGGGGGCCGGCTTATATACAGTGCTCCCAAGGGATGCTGGGATCCCTTGGGACTTCAGGGGATGCGCTCCCTGGTGGTGGAACATGGGAGTGCATGCTTTACAGATACACAACATCACTTCCCCCCCCCCAAAAAAAAATCAAAGTGAAAACTATTTACAAGGTGAGGCGGTCGGGAGCCTTTCTTTCCCTGGTTCCCTGGTGGACCGCCTCGATACAAATGTCTGTTCTGGTGTGTTGGCTGTGCCCTTGCTGGACTGGCATGTTGTTGGCCTTACAGGGCTGCTGGGTGAGCCTGGCCTTGCTGGGCTGTTGGGCATGATGGGATAGAGTTCCTGATCCGGGGTGGTGTCATTGATTCTTTGGGTGTGTGTTGTGGGCTCGAAAAAGGTGGTGTCTGCTGTGGGTTGTTCAGGGCAGTCTGTCAACCGCAGCCTCGTTTGGTCCAGGTGCTTTCTGAAAATTTGTCCATTGTCTAGTTTGACTACAAACACCCTACTCCCTTCTTTAGCTATCACCGTGCCCGCGATCCACTTGGGACCATGTCCATAATTTAGCACGTACACAGGGTCATTCAGATCAATTTCCTGTGACACAGTGGCGCGACCATTGTTTACATTTTGTTGCTGCCGCCTGCTCTCTACCTGATCATGCAGGTTGGGTGAACCAGCGAGAGTCTGGTTTTAAGTGTCCTTTTCATGAGTAACTCAGCCGGGGGCACCCCTGTGAGCGAGCGGGGTCTCGTTCGGTAGCTGAGCAGTACTGGGGACAGGCGTGTTTGGAGTGAGCCTTCTGTGACTCATTTGAGGCTCTGTTTGATGGTTTGTACTGCCCGCTCTGCCTGCCCATTGGAGGCTGGTTTAAACGGGGCCGAGATGACATGTTTGATCCCATTGCGGGTCATGAATTCTTTCAATTCGGCACTGGTGAAACATGGCCCGTTGTCACTGACCAGTATGTCAGGCAGGCCGTGGGTAGCAAACATGGCCCTCAGGCTTTCAATGGTGGCAGTGGCGGTGCTTCCCGACATTATTTCACATTCAATCCATTTTGAAAAAGCATCCACCACCACCAGGAACATTTTACCAAGAAACGGGCCTGCATAGTCAATATGGATCCTCGGCCATGGTCTGGAGGGCCAGGACCATAAACTTAGTGGTGCCTCTCTGGGCGTGTTGCTGAACTGAGCACACACGCTGCATTGCCGTACACAGGACTCTTAAGTCAGAGTCGATACCGGGCCACCACACGTGGGATCTGGCTATCGCTTTCATCATTACTGTACTCAGGTGTGTGCTGTGGAGATCTGAGATGAACATCTCCCTGCCCTTTTTGGGTAGCACTACGTGATTACCCCACAACAGGTAGTCTGCCTGAATGGACAGCTCGTCCTTTCGCCGCTGGAATGGCTTGATTAGCTCTTGCATTTCAATGGGGATGCTGGCCCAGCTCCCATGTAGTCCACAGTTTTTTTTACTAGGGACAGCAGAGGATCTTGGCAGTCCAAGTCTTAATCTGGCAGGCCGTGACAGGTGATTTATCATTTTCAAAGGCTTCCATAACCATCAACAAGTCTGCGGGCTGCGCCACCATCAACAAGTTTGCAGGCTGTGCCATTTCCAACCCGTGGTGGGCAATGGTAGGCGACTGAGAGCATCCGCACAGTTCTCGGTGCCTGGCCTGTGGCGGATGGTGTAGTTATACGCTGATAGCTTGAGTGCGCACCTTTGTATGCGGTCTGAGGCATTAGTATTTATCCCCTTGTTTTCAGCGAACAGTGATATGAGGAGCTTGTGATCGGTTTCCTGCTGAAATTTGAGGTCAAACAGGTAATGATGCATTTTCTTTACCCCGAACACACACGCTAATGCCTCTTTCTCAATCATGCTGTAGGTCCTTTCTGCCTTGGACAAGCTCCTGGAGACATAGGAGACATGTTGCAACTTCCCTGCAATGTTAGCTTGTTGTAATACACACCCGACTCCGTATGACGACGCATCACATGCTAGCACAAGTCTTTTACATGGGTTATACAATACAAGCAGCTTGTTGGAGCATAAAATGTTTCTGGCTTTCTCAAGCAATAACTTGTTTTTTTCCCCATACCCAGTTCTCATCTTTACGCAATAACACATGTAGGGGGTCCAAGAGGGTGCTTAACCCCAGTAGGAAGTTACCAAAATAGTTGAGGAGTCCCAGGAATGACTGCAGCTCTGTGACGTTCTGTGGCCTGGGCGCGTTCTTGATAGCTTCTGTCTTGGCATCTGTGGGCCAAATGCCGTCCGCCGTGATCTTTCTCTCCAAAAACCCCACTTCTGTTGCCATGAAGACGCATTTCGACCTCTTCAGCCGCAGCCCTACGCGATCCAGTCGCTGGAGGACCTTCTCCAGGTTTTGTAGGTGCTCGACGGTGTCCCGAACTGTGACCAATATATCATCCTGAAAAACGACCATGCGTGGTACCGACTTGAGTAGGCTCTCCATGTTTCTCTGGAAGATCGCTGCAGCCGACCGAATTCCAAACGGGCATCTGTTGTAGATGAACAGTCCCTTGTGGGTGTTGATGCAGGTGAGGCTCTTCGAAGACTCCTCCAGCTCCTGCATCATGTAGGCCGAAGTCAGGTCGAGCGTGGTGAACGTCTTGCCTCCTGCCAGCGTCGCAAATAGGTCGTCTGCCTTAGGTAGCGGGTATTGGTCCTGTCGCGAGAAACGATTAATAGTTACTTTATAATCGCCGCAAATCCTGACCGTGCCATCACTTTTGAGTACTGGAACAATCGGGCTGACCCACTCGCTGAATTCCACTGGGGAGATGATGCCCTTGCATTGCAGCCTGTCCAGCAAGATTTCCACTCTTTCCCTCATCATGTGAGGTACCGCTCGCGCCTTGTGGTGAATGGTTCATGCCTCTGGGACCAAGTGGATCTGCACCTTCACCCTAGAAAAGTTTCCAATGCCTGGCTCAAAAAGGGAAGGAAATTTGTTAAGAACCTGGGTACATGAGGCCTCATCGACATGTGATAGCGCTCGGATGTCATCCCAGTTCCAGCAGATTTTGCCCAGCCAGCTCCTTCCAAGCAGTGTGGGGCCATCGCCCAGGACAATCCAAAGTGACAGTTTGTGCACCGTGCCCTCGTAGGTGACCTTGACCATGGTGCTGCCCAAGGCAGTGATGAGCTTTTTGGTGTACGTTCTCAGTTTCGTGTGGATGGGGCTCAAGTCTGGTCTGAGTGCCTTGTTGCACCACAGTCTCTCAAACATCTTTTTACTCATGATGGATTGGCTAGCACCAGTGTCCAGTTCCATGGCTACGGGTAAGCCATTCAATTTTACATTTAGCATTATAGGTGGCGATTTTGTCGAAAATGTGTGCACCCCGTGTACTTCAGCATCTGCCTCCTCTCTCTGAGGCTCGAAATTGCTTTGATCCACCATGGACTGATCTTCCTCTGCCACGTGGTGGTTAGCAGGTTTTGCAGAGCTTGCAGCTCATTGGAGGTGCCCCATTGTTCCACAGCTCTTGCAATCATACCCTTTAAAGCGGCATGAATAGGCTGAATAGAAGCCTCCACAACGCCAACAAGGTATGAATTGCCTTGCATTCATCCTTTGTTGAGGACTCTGCGTCATCTGGGTCACCTGAGGCCTACTGGAAGTTGCAGACTCATGGTTTCTGCCTGTACATTTCTGCTCACAAACACAGTTAATTTATGAACATTGCTAGCACTTGTGTGCTGAGAGATTTGTTTGGTGTTATCACTAGTGGACATAAACACCTGTGCTATCGCAATGGCCTTACTGAGGGTCAGTGTCTCAACAGTCAAAAGTTTTCGTAGGATGGTCTCGTGGCCAATGCCCAGTGCAAAAAAGTCTGAGCATTCGCTCCAGGTAGCCATCAAACTTACATTGTCCTGCAAGTCGCCTTCGCTTGGCGACATAGCTCGCCACTTCCTGACCTTCAGATCGCTGGCACGTGTAGAACTGATACCTCGCCATCAGCACGCTCTCCCTCAGGTTAAGATGCTCCTGAACCAGTGTACACAGCTCCTCATAAGACTTATCTGTGGGTTTCACCAGAGCCAGAAGCTTCTTCATGAGGCTGTAGGTCGGTGCCCCGAAGACCGTGAGGAGGACTGCTCTCCTTTTTGTAGCGTTTCCTTCTCCGTCCAGCTCGTTGGTAACAAAGGTCTAGCCATTCGACATAGGCTTCCCAGTCCTCACCCTCCGAGAACTTCACCAGGATGCCAACAGTTTGCTGCATCTTTGCGTTGGATTCGTATACTCGTCGTCAGTTATTGTGTTCCTAACACAGATGAGACTGCACACAGGGAGGTTAAAGTAACTGTCACCTCAGTCTTTATTAAGACACTCCAGAGTGAGGAACAGGCCATAGGGGCCAGCTTATATACAGTGTTCCCAAGGGATGCTGCGATTCCTTGGGACTTCAGGGGATGCGCTCCCTGGTGGTGGAACATGGGAGTACATGCTTTACAGATACACAACAGACAGGTTAAGCAAATGGGCAATAAGGTGGCAGTTGGAGTATAATGTGGGGAAATGTGGTTATTCACTTTGGTAGAAAGAATAAAAAAACAGAATGATGCAGAAATCCTGGTTTCTTCTTCCTGTGGGTGTTTGACTAAAAATAGGAGAAAAGATGCACACTTACCTTTTGGTCGAATGCTCACCAGAGATCCCAGTCCTGAGGCCTCCTCCTCTTATGCAACAGAGCTTGTTCACGTTGGGACATCCGTAGGAGTCACGTGGGCCTGTTCACCCAGTCACGGTAAAGTATTTTCTCATTCAAGACCGAAACTCCTATTACTATGAATCAGAAACACCCCCAAGCACCCAAACACTACATAAAACATTTTTAAACAACTCACATAAATACATTATAGAAATTTATCATCATCATAGGTGGTCCCTCGAATGAGGATGACTTGCTTAAAGTTGATAGAAATGATTTAAAAAAAAATTTGCTGACTTTAAAAAAAAAGTTTTAATTATGGTTCAAAATAAAATTACCTGAGTGGGCAACAAGGTGTTAATTGCTTTGTATTCACCACCCTTGATGGCAGACTCTGAGTCATCTGCGGACGTGCAGCTACATGCGTGTAAGTTCTGCCCTGTACATTTCGATTCGAAAACAACGTTACTTTGTTCACAGTATTTGCAGCAGCACTAGTGTGCTGGGAAATTTGTTTGGTATTGTCACTGGTAGAGATAAACGCCTGGGCTATCGCTATGGCTTTACTCAAGTTTGGGGTCTCTATACAGTCAAAAGTTTGCGAAATATTACTTCATGACCAATGCCAAGAACAAAGAAGTCCCTGAGCATGTGCTCCAAGTGTCCTTCAAATTCACAATGTCCTGCAAGGCGCCTTAGCTCGGCGGCGTAGCTTGCCACTTCCTGACCTTCAGGCCTCTTGTACGTGTAGAGCCGATACCTCGCCATCAGAACGCTTTCCTTCGGGTTTAGATGCTCCCGGACCAGTGTGCACAACTCATCGCACGACTTATCTGTGGGTTTTGCTAGAGCGAGCAGGTTTTTCATGAGGCCATACGTTGGTGCCCCGCAGACGGTGAGGAGGATTGCCCTTCGTTTGGCAGCGTTCCCTTCTCCTTCCAGCTCGTTGGCAACGAAGTATTTGTCAAGTCGCTCCACGAAGGTTTCCCAATCATCTCCCTCCTAAAATTTCTCCAGTATGCCCACAGTTCTCTGCGTTGTTACATTGGAATTCGTCATCTGTATCTCATCGCCAGTTGTTATGTCTTGGATAAGGAGTGAGACTAGATACTGCAAGCTCAAAGTAAGTGTGACTGTCGTCCTTTATTACAGATCTCAGAGTGCCTCTCCGGCCTGTGAGGCCTCCTTATATACAGGTGCTCCCAGGGGATTGTGGGATCCCTTGGGGCTCCAGGGGATAAGCTCTCTGGTGGTTAGACATGGTAATTACAGGTTTACATACATAATAATTTGTAACATAAATATGTATTTTTAAATTTTATTTTATATGTTTTGATATGTTTTTAAACTCTTCTGCTGGTAAAAGTAGGTAATGCACTTGCTTTTACCAGGAGCAAAGAGTTTTAAGGACATTCGCTGGGCAAGAGATAGCCCAGTCTCTGCCGTGGGAATGTCCTTCCCGAGATGCAGCCATCTGTCAAGCCAGAAACTTGACAGATTGGAAAAGACGGTTTTCGGTGCATGTGCATTGCACGCTGAAAACCAACTTTTGCAATGCCTTTCTGGGTCCGTACACACTCCGTACAGACCCGGGGAGGCTGGAATTTCAGGGCCAATAGTTTGTAAATGGTGAGAAACTATTAAATGTTGGTTTTCAGAGAGACTTAGGTATCCTCGTACCGGAAACAACAACAACAACTTGTATTTATATAGCACCTTTAACATAGTAAAACGATCCGAAGATGCTTCACAGGAATATTATGAGATAAAAATTTGACACCAAGCCATATCAATAGAAATTAGCACAAGTAACCAAAAGGTTGGTCAATGAGGTATGTTTTAAGGAGCGTCTTGAAGGAGGAAAGCGGGGTAGAGAGGTGGAGAGGTTTAGGCAGGGAGTTCCAGAGCTTGTGGCCTAGGCAACAGAAGGCACGGCCACCAATGGTTGAACAATTATAATCAGAGATGCTCAAAAGGGCAGAAGTAGAGGAGCGCAGACATCTTGGGGGTGTGGGGGCGGGGTTGTGGGGCTGGAGGAGATTACAGAGATAGGTCTTGGAGGGATTTGAAAATAAGGATGAGAATTTTGAAATCGAGGCGTTGCTTAATCGAAAACCAGTGTAGGTCAGCGAGCACAGGGGTGATGGGTAAGTGGAACATGGTGTGAGTTAGGACCTGGGCAGCCGGGTTTTGGATCACCTCTAGTTTATGTTGAGTAGAATATGGGAGCCCAGCCAGGAGTGCGTTGGAATAGTCAAGTCTAGAGGTAACAAAGACATGAATGAGAGCTTCAGCAGCAGATGAGCTGAGGCAAGGGCGGAGTCAGGCGATGTTACAAAGGTGGAAATAGGTGGTCTTAGTTATGCTGCAGATATGTGGTCAAAAGCTAATTTCAGGGTCAAATATGACACCAAGGTTGCATACAGTTTGGTTCAGCCTCAGACAGAAGTTGGGGAGAGGGATGGAGTCAGCGATGAGGGAATGGAGTTTTTGGCGGGGACTGAAAACAATGACTTTGGTCTTCCCAATATTTAATTGGAGAAAATTTCTTCTCATGACGGCCAAGCAGTGTGACAATTTATTGACTGTGGAGGGGTTGAGAGAAGTGGTAGTGAGGTAGCGCTGGGTGTCATCAGCATACATGTGGAAACTAATGATGTGTTTCCAGATGCTGTCGCCAAAGTGCAGCATATAGATGAGAAATAGGAAATATAGAAAATAGGTGCAGGAGTAAGCCATTTGGCCCTTCGAGCCTGCACCACCATTCAATAAGGTCATGGCTGATCATTCACCTCAGTACCCCTTTCCAGCTTTCTCTCCATACCCCTTGATCCCTTTAGCTGTAAGGGCCATATCTAACTCCCTCTTGAATATAGCCAATGAACTGGCATCAACAACTCTCTGCGGTAGGGAATTCCACAGGTTAACAACTCTCTGAGTGAAGAGGTTTTTCCTCATCTCAGTCCTAAATGGCTTCCCCTTATCCTTAGACTATGACCCCTGGTCCTGGACTTCCCCAACATCAGGAACATTCTTCCTGCATCTAACCTGTCCAGTCCCGTCAGAATTTTATATGTTTATATGAGATCCCCTCTCATCCTTCTAATCTCCAGTGAATACAGGCCCAGTCGATCCAGTCTCTCCTCGTATGTCAGTCCTGCCATCCCGGGGATCAGTCTGGTGGTGAAACTTCGCTGCACTCCGTCAATAGCAGGAACATACTTCCTCAGATTAGGAGACCAAACCTAACACAATATTCCAGGTGAGGCCTCATTAAGGCTCTGTACAACTGCAGTGAGACCTCCCTGCTCCTATGCTCAAATCTTCTAGCTATGAAGGCCAACATACCATTTGCCTTCTTCACCGCCTGCTGTACCTGGATGCCAACTTTCAATGACTGATGTACCATGACACCCAGGTCTCAGTGTACCTCCCCTTTTCCTAATCTGCCGTCATTCAGATAATATTCTGCCTTCGTGTTTTTGCCACCAAAGTGGATAACCTCATATTTATCCACATTATACTGCATCCGCCATGCGTTTGCCCACTCACCTCGCCTGTCCAAGTCAACCTGCAGCCTTTTAGCGTCCTCCTCACAGCTCATACCGCCACCCAGCTTAGTGTCATCTGCAAACTTGGAGATATTACACGCAATTCCCTCATCCAAATCATTAATGTATATTGTAAATAGCTGGGGTCCCAGCACTGAGCCTTGCAGCACTCCACTAGTCACTGCCTGCCATTCTGAAAAGGACCCGTTTTTCCCGACTCTCTGCTTCCTGTCTGCCAACCAGTTCTCTATCCACATCAGTACATTACCCATAATACCATGTGCTTTAATTTTGCACACCAATCTCTTGTGTGGGACCTTGTCAAAAGCCTTTTGAAAGTCCAAATACACCACATCCACTGGTTCTCCCTTGTCCACTCGACCAGTTACATTCTCAAAAAATTCTAGAAGATTTGTCAAGCAGGATTTCCCTTTCATAAATCCATGCTGACTTGGACCGATCCCATCACTGCTTTCCAAATGTGCTGCAATTTCATCTTTAATAATTGATTCCAATATTTTCCCCACTACTAATGTCAGGCTAACCAGTCTATAATTACTTGCTTTCTCTCTTCTCTCCTTTCTTGAAAAGTGGTGTTACATTAGCTACCCTCCAGTCCATAGGAACCGATCCAGAGTCGATAGACTGGGGAAAATGATCACCAATGCATCCACTATTTCTATGACTACTTCCTTAAGTACTCCAGGATGCAGACTATCAGGCCCCGGGGATTTATCAGCCTTCAATCCCATCAATTTCCCTAATAAAATTTCCCGCCTAATTAGCATTTCCTTCAGTTCCTCCTTCACACTAGACCCTCGGTCCCCTAGTATTTCCGGAAGGTTATTCGTGTATTCCTTCGTGAAGACAGAACCAAAGTATTTGTTTAACTGGTCTGCATTTCTTTGTTCCCTATTATAAATTCACCTGAATCTGACTGCAAGGGACCTATGTTTGTTTTCACTAATCTTTTTCTCTTCACATACCTATAGAAGCTTTTGCAGTCAGTTTTTATGTTGCGAGCAAGCTTCCTCTCATACTCTATTTTCCCCCTCCTAATTAAACCCTTTGTCCTCTTCTGCTGTATTGCAAAATTCTTCCAGTCCTCAGGTTTGCTGCTTTTTCTGGCCAATTTATATGCCTCTTCCTTGGCTTTAACACTATCCTTAATTTCCCTTGTTAGCCACAGTTGAGCTACCTTCCCTGTTTTGTTTTTACTCCAGACAGGGATGTACAATTGTTGAAGTTCATCCATGTGATCTTTAAATGTTTGCCATTGCCTATCCACCGTCAACCCTTTAAGTATCATTTGCCAGTCTATTCTAGCCAATTCTCGTTTCATACCATCGAAGTTACCTTTCCTTAAGTTCAGGACACTAGTCTCTGAATTAACTGTGTCACTCTCTATTTAATAAAGAATTCTATCATATTATGGTCACTCTTCCCCAAGGGGCCTCGCACAACAAGATTGTTAATTTGTCCTTTCTCATTACACATCACCCAGTCCAGGATGGCCAGCCCTTTAGTTGGTTCCTCGACATATTGGTCTAGGAAACTATCCTTAATACACTCCAGGAAATCCTCCTCCACCGCATTGCTACCAATTTGGTTAGCCCAATCAATATGTAGATTAAAGTCGCCTATGATAACTGTTGTACCTTTATTGCACGCATCCCTAATTTCTTGTTTGATGCTGTCCCCAACCTCACTACTACTATTTGGTGGTCCACAACTCCCACCAACGTTTTCTGCCCTTTGGTATTCCATAGCTCCACTCATACCGATTCCCCATCATCCAAGCTAATGTCCTTCCTTACTATTGCATTAATTTCCTCTTTAACCAGCAACGCCATCCCACCTCCTTTTCCTTTCTGTCTGTCCTCCCTGTATGTTGAGTTCCCAGCCTTGGTCACCCTGGAGCCATGTCTCCGTGATGCCAATTACAACATATCCGTTAACTGCTATCTATGCAGTTAATTCGTCCACTTTATTCCGAATACTCCTCGCAATGAGGCAAAGAGCCTTCAGGCTTATCTTATTAACACACTTTGCCCCTTTATAATTTTGCCGTAATGCGGCCCTTTTTGCTTTTTGCCTTGGGTTTCTCTGCCCTCCACTTTTACTTTTCTTCTCTCTATCTTTTGCTTTTGCCCCCATTCTACTTCCCTCTATCTCCCTGCATAGGTTCCCATCCCCCTGCCATATTAGTTGAACCCCTCCCCAACAGCACTAGCAAACATTTCCCTTGGACATTGGTTCCGGTCCTGCCCAGGTGCAGAATGTTCAGTTTGTACTGGTCCCACCTCCCCCAGAACCAGTTGCAGTATCCCAGGAATTTGAATCCCTCCCTTCTGCACCACTCCTCAAGCCATGTATTCATCTGAACTATCCTGCGATTCCTACTCTGACTAACACGTGGCACTGGTAGCAATCCTGAGATTACTACTTTTGAGGTCCTACTTTTTAATTTAGCTCCTAGCTCCCTAAATTCGTCTTGTCGGACCTCATCTCGCTTTTTACCTATGTCGTTGGTACGGATATGCACCACGATAACTGGCTGTTCACCCTCCCTCTTCAAAATGTCCTGCACCTGGGAGCCAAGGATAGTTTCTTGGGGGATACCAGTGGGGGATTCTGAGGGGGATTGATGGTAGATGCTAAAAGGTCGTTTCCCATGGCTGCAGAGTCTAGAACTAGGGGGCATATTCTCAGGATAAGGGTCGGCCATTTAAGACGGAGATGAGGAGGAATTTCTTCACTCAGAGACTTGTGAATCTTTTGAATTTTCTACCCCCAATGGACTTTGGACGCTAATTTGTTGAGTATTTTCAAGGCTGAAATTGATAGATTTATGGACTAGAGGAATCAAGGGTTATGGAGATTGGGTAGAAAAGTGGAGTTGAGATCAAAGATTAGTCATGATCTTATAGAATGGTAGAGCAGGCTCGAAGGCCCGTATGGCCTACTCCTACTCCTAATTCTTATGTTCTTAATGGGTGCAGAGGCGACTAATCAGGATGCTTAACTTGAGAGCTCTTAGTTATGAGGACAGGGTCCAGGAGTTTGAGTTATTTACACTGGAGAAACACAGTCTGTCAGAGATATGATTTACATTTTACAAACGGTTAATTACATAAGATATGTGTGATGGATAGGAATGGAAGGACTAGAGGTCTTGCATACAAACTCCATAGGCAATGAGTTTGGCTAGATGTCAGGAAATGTTTATTTTCACAGACACATTACCCTGCGGAAAGAACTGCAATTAAAGAGTGGATAAAGAGTTGCAACTGTCCTTTGATAGGGAACTTACCAATTCCTGAGGGAAGAGGCCATTTCCAGTTGTAAAGGGTAAGTTTCTAGTTAGCTGGAGGATTTATGGGGTTACCACAATTTCCTGGAGCCTTACTTGATTAACTTAGAAAGTCAATTTCCCAGATTTTTCCTGAATTGACTGGATTTTCTCCCTTTCCCAGGAGATTGTCTGGTTAAGGGGTAGATGAATGATGTACCAGGTTTTGCAGTTATCTGGATGGAACAGGCTTGACAAGTCTGATGGTCTTTTCTTGCGCTTCTGTTCGTATGTTTGTGCAGGAGGCTATATTTCACATGTAAGTCTGGAGCACATGCCTATTTGACTATGCAATCGTTGTAATTTATCCTAATTATGCACTTGCACAATACCGAATTTTAGAGCAATAGTCATGATAGTGATCAGGAGCAGGAATCTGAGCTAATTGTTTCCCTCTCCCTAGCCTAGGGGCACTGTTGTGCCTTCCCAGTGTGTCCAATTGAGAATATCTTAGCAGCATAGGCCGAGATTTGAACCTGGTCCTTCCTAGTTTCTATAGCAAAGCACCAAGATAGTTAATTTAATAGTTACTTTTTAATATTATGTTTCCCTCTTGGCAGCAAGTACAGTTGGTGGCCAGTAAAGAAGGATTAAGTAGTAGGGCGGAAGCACTTTTTTTGGTATTAAAGTATATAATTTTGATTATATTTACTAACATTACATTTGATTTTGGCAATACAAGAGAACTGGCGTGGAACAGAATTATGAGCAAAATAAGCAAGTCAGCTTCTGAAGGACATTTGTCAGTATAGAAGGCAGCAATGCAATGGGTTTCCTATAAAAAGTCAGCTATCCACATGGAACAACATGGTGGTCAATTGAAGACCATTCAAAGTCATCCTCCACAATGGTTGAAAATTCAGAGCGCAAATCAACCCACAGCTTCCTCATATAGCTCTTAACAATAACAAAATAATGAGGAAAAGAAAGATTAATTTAGATTCAGACATGTGAAACAGTCTCAAGGTCAGAACTATTTCTGCAAGGTATACAGGCAGTTTTAGGCTAGTCTCAAAGTCAGAAAGGGTAGAATTCCTTCTTTGTCTTAGTCAGTATGTACCAGTTTTAAGAATGAGTTGTTTACATTCGTCTACATAGCAACAGTGATGGCACCTCAAGGTCATTTGTTTTATGTGACGTGCTTTTGGAATTCTCAGAAATGTGATGGGGCACTATATAAAAGCAATTGATTTTTTTCTTTCCCTTTCTTTCCCTATTTCATCAAATATCTGTGAGTACGACTTAAATCAGGCAGAGTTCTAAAAATAAAACTCCTTGTGCTGTGTCCCCTCCGAACACTGGGGGTGAAATGTTATGGGGGTTCTCTCGCTATAACTTCGGCGGAACAGCCAAAGAAACCACAGGAAAGGGAGCAAAAAGTGTTTACGCCAATTTTCCAGGGATTCCGCAGCTTTCCCTCCAATGTATCTTAAAACCAACCTCCTACTGCACCATGTTACACTTCTATTTCTCCATTTCTCACAGAAACCATCCTTGCGGCTTGTCTTGAATGATTCATTATTACATGATTCTGCTGGATTAAGGTTGGTTTTGTGCTGTGACTCTGTACCACTGGAAACTGATTTGAGAACAGCTAAAACATAGCACTCTTACTGTCAGGAGACAAGCCAGGACCTTCCTCAGAGCTGCTCCTGCTCCGCCGCTGTAACTTCACTGGAGGTGTGGTGGAAGCCCCATTTTCTTGCATAAATGGTGTTTCTGCCGCACATCTGGTGAAGTTACGGCAGTGGAGCAGGATCAGCTCCGAGGCGATTTCCAGCTAAAGAAGACTTTCAGACTAATCTGTGCTGGCCTTGAAACTTTGTCTCAAAACTAAAATGACAGTGTTATCTACTGTGCTATTTTTTTCCTCCTGCAGATCTATCCTGGGACAGTGTTAGTGCCTTGATATCTTTGAACTAAAGTTTACAAATTACAAGGGTATAAAAGTTTATTTTATAATTTTATTAATGGGAGGTACTTTTATTTATTAATGATAAATACATTTTTTCCTTCTCACATTTTATAAAATTATTTTCCCCTCTGTAAGGTTTGCCCATGACGCCCTGTTACTTATCGATGATAACAGCTTGGTCTTTTCTCCAAGTTTCTTGTAAATGCCCATCTGTACCAGAACCCAAGAAGGTATGTGACAGCAGCCCAACTTCACTCACCTTTTGGTTTTCTGTCTTTCTCAATTAACTCAAAAGTGTGGCTGCTATCTTCAATCCAGCTACAGAATAACTGCCAGCAGATCAACAATCACTGCCCTGCTTCACATTTCCCTCTCGAATGTCTGTTGACTCGCGAATCAGATCCTGCCATCCGTGACTTTATTGTGGATGATTACATTAGCATCCTGACTTTGACGATAACTTAGCTCATGGGTGGTGACACTGTCCCTTACAGAAGACTCCCCAACTGGCTGTAGTTTTCACCACCTACCTCGCTCAAAACTCTCTCAGTAGCAATGTGGCCTTTATCACCAAATCACATCGCAGTTTCTCTCCCTACTCCTCTGGCACTTTTCACTCCTTTGAGCACATTATCATGTTCCACCCTTTCCATTTCTTTAATATCCTCTTTCTCTATCACCCTTCCCGCCCCCCCCCCCCACCACACACACACACACACACACACACACACACACACACCAAACCCCACAGCAGGTTATCCTTTCTCCTTTCCTTCCTCAGCCTTTGAATTGAGTGACTATTCATCTTCTTGTTTCACCACCCTTGTGTCCTCCCTCCATATAAGCTCTCCTGCCCATATTCATAGCCACCCCCTTGACCTTGCCATCTCACGATAAGATAATTCTGATCATTTCCTTGTAACCCTCACCACTCACATCACCTGTGCCCAACTAACCCCATTCCTTCTGAATCCACCACTGAAAAAAACTCTTCCCCAAATCACTTACAACAGCAATTTCAAACTCACAACTATCCTTTGGCTCTTCATTTGCCATAATATTTCTGCAGCTGTTGATCTGCTCAATCACGCTCTTGCCTCCGCCTTCAATGCTGTTGTTTCCAATAAAAGCCTGATGCTCTTCAACCCTGATTGTTGCCCTGGTATAGCCCTTATCTTTGCTCCCTGAAGTCAAATTTGATTGTATCTGGCGCACAACTGGTTTAGCCATCCATTGTCATATCTGGCTGCACCACATCAAGCAGTATTAGGCCTTGCTCTTCTCTGTTAAAGCCATTCACTACACCAGGATTATCCGGGAGAGTAAAGATAACCCCCAGCTTCCTTTCTCCACTACCACCCAGCTCCTTGACCCACTCTCCTGCTCGCTCCACCCTCACCTCCAATAACAAATGGGAGGAGCTCATCAACTTCTTTGTCACTAAGATTGAGACCGTCCATTCAGCAACTGGTGACTCTCTCTGTCGCATCCCCGCTTTCCCTCTCTGCAGACTTTGGCACAGTTGGCCACAGCATCCTCCTGCAACACCTCTCCTCCATTGTGCAGCTGAGTGGGACTGCCCTCCAATTTAACCCTTCAACTTGTGGCTCACTAATTTCTCGCACCGTACAAAGCTGCCAATCAGATTCTTACAGCATCTGCTCAGACTAGTTATTAACTCATTAAATAGTACATTTTGATACGTTGTCAATTGTCTTTCCACATGTGGATTGATGCAAATCTTCTCGTTCCATTCTCATCTATCAAATCATAGCCAGATCATCTGCAGCAAAGGCTTCTCTTACCATTCCACACTGTTAACAGTGGATTGCCCCGAGAATCTATCCTTGTCCCATTCCCCCCCCCCACCCCCGCACTGCCCTCTTCCCCCCCCCCCCGCCTCCCCCCACCCTGCCAAACATTATTCCCCATCTACATCATCTGAAGACATGGGGCTAGATTTTCCACTTTTGTGCTTATCGCCCACAATTGGGTGATATTTCCGGTTTGGGAGATTTTCAGATCGCCGGCTTTTCGCCCATTCTCAAAGCACCTAGTCTCCATTTTTGAAAATGGGTGTTACCGCGAGTGATCTGAAATGGGCGTTAGTGTTAAATTTTTTTTACCTTCTGCCATAAAGAGTTGCTGTCCTTAGCAACGGCATGGCAACACTCCATTTCCGCGATTCAGGAGGTCAATGGTCATCTTGACACGCGCAGAAGAGGAGACAGAGAGAGAGGGAGCTCAGAGGGACTGAAGGCATGTGTGGCTGTGGTGTGTGCTTGTTTGGCTGTTGTGGGAGGCATGAGGGAGATTCACCAGCAGCAAAAAGCCTACTAAACAGCAAGAACATAGTTGGCACCGAGTTTTTGTCCAACAAATAATATATAACATGGAAGGGATGGTGGAAGCCCTGGAGCTGGTAGCCAGGAACACTGGTGGCAGAGGGCTCCCAGTGGTCCCGGAGCACGGCACTGCACCCCAAGGTGCCGCACCCCCATTGCCAACCACACATGAGAGCCAGGAGCAACATCTTGCTTCTGGCTCAGAGCATGTTCCCACCTCGGGACCATCCTCTCCCGTATCCGTCCAAGCAACGGTTCGGCCGTTATCCCCCCACCCCCAATGAAGCATTGTCTGAGGAGCTCCTTGGCCTGGCGGCTTGGAGTCAGGAGAGGAAAGGGAAGGGATAGAAGTGTGCGTGGGGGACAGGGGAGTGGTGGAGGGGGGAAGGGTTGGTTTGTACAGAAATACTGATGGTTTCAGATTAATGTTCAATTTAAATGTTTTTTATTTAACGAAACCTTGTTGCGCATTGGCTCAGATAGCTACACCATTACACGCTGGTGATTCCTTAACATCAAAGGGTATAATTACACTTAACTTCAATCAACTTCAACTTTAACTGTCACCAAGGTGATGCCCACTATTGATGTATCAACTGCACACCCAGCAGTGTATCAGCCTTGTACATAACACCAATGTTCTTTCAGGCAAAGCAATCATTGATGAGCTCCTGACGTAAGGCTCTTGCAGCTATCATGCCACCACGGGCCTTTTCATGCAGTCTACAGGGGGGCGGGGGCATGGCTTCAGTATCAGCCTGATTGTCTAGGCTGATGTCAGCATCCACCTCCTCATCCTCCTCTTCCTCTCTGGTGAGATGGACTGTCAGACTCATCAAGCAATTCTTGTCCCCTCCTGATAGCCAAGTTGTGCAGCATGGAGCACACCACCATGAATTGAGCTACCTGCTCAGGGTGGTATTGGAGCTCGCCTCCTGAGTGGTCCAGGCATCTAAAGCGCTGCTTCAGCACTCCAATGGTTTTCGCCACGATATTGCGAGTTACTCTGTGGCTCTTGTTGTATCGCCTCTCGGCTTTGGTGTGGATGTCATGTAGGGAGGTCATCAGCCAGGTGGCGAGGCCATATCCTTTGTCACCAAGCATCCAGCATTGACCTTATGGCTGATTGTTAAACAAGTCAGATACAGTGCTCTCATGCAGGATGTGAGCATCATGGATGCTGCCCGGAAATTGAGCATCCACTGCCAGTATAATCTGCTGGTGGTCGACAACCAGTAGATCATTCAGGGAGTGGAATACTTTGCAGTTCCTGAAAACCTCAGCATCCTGAAAAGGTGCCCGCATTGCGCTGTGCGTACAGTTTATTATTCCCTGCACCTTGGGGAAGTTTGCAATTCTGGAGAATCCTCAAGCCCTCTCACTCTGTGCCTCCCTGGTCATAGGGAAGCTGATCAAGTCCCTCCAGGGCTTCAGAGACCTGTCTAATGCAGCAATGTGTAGCATGCTGAGGAAGTCCGCAAATATTGCCAACTGTGGCCTGAAAAGAACCCGAGGCGTAGAACGACAGTGCCACGGTGACTTTGACCTTGATGGACAGTGCAGTGTTGATGGTGCTGGCAGGCTGCAGATCTTCCCTTATCAGCTGGCATACCTCAGAGATAACCTCTTTGTGGAAACAAAGTCTCCAAAGATAGGTGGTGTCGGGCAATTCGAGATAAGTCTCCCTATACTTGCGGAGTGTGTAACATCTGATCCTCCTCATCAGTCTGGGATGTCTTACATTGGGCACATAATACTGTGGAGCATACCTTCAGCGATCTCGAGTCTGTTGCATGTAATTGGTCACCAAGAGAGGATGAGAAAGGACAGGCCCCATTGCAGTAGCTCTCTGTTTTCCACCGATTGGTCACAAAGAATGAATGTCCTGACAAAGACATCTATTAAATTCCAACCGGTCACAGTATGAGCAAGATGTTTTTGGAGATGTTCACATCAACTCCAACGACCTCCAGAGTACATCCGAACTCCCCCGAGGTTGAAGCACAGCAGCAACATGTGATGTAGAACATGGCATCCATAACGCTGTGATTAGTCCCAGTTAGTTCCACTTTTTCTGGGCGTTTTTTTGGGTGAGCGATATTGTGGGCGATATGTGTGTGAGGTGGTGTAAGTGATGCTGGGTGACCTCTTGGCCACTAGTTTTGGTAAATATGCTCTTTACGAAAAAAAAAAGTGGGCGGGCGCTTTATTATTGAATCTTGGCGTTAATTCACTGCGGAAATTAACATTGGACGATATTATGGGCATTGATTTCGCCCATTCTGATGATTCCACCCAAAAAAAGTGGGCGGGAGGTATTATTTTTTTCCGGCATTAAGCACATGGGGAAAGTAACACTTGGCGATAAGTTTCCGAAAAATGCCCGTCAGTTTCCATTTTGTGGCTAAATGGGCGATATCTGGGCGTTATGCATCATTTCAGCAGTAAAATGAGCATTAATTGGGTGTTAAGCATGCAAAAAAAAGTGGAGGTTCTAGCCCATGATGTCAGGTTCCACATGTATGATGACAAAACACAGCTCTACTCTCCACCATCTCTGTGTGCCGCTCCAGTGCCTCCGTGTTGTCTGCCTGCTTGTCTGACATCCAGCCCTGGATGAGCTCCAATTTCCTTCAGTTAAACATTGGGAATACGGAAGCTATTGTCTTCGGCCCCCGCCATAAACCCTATTCCTTTGCCACTGACTCCATCCTCTTCACTGGAAACTGTTTCAGCTTGAAGCCGACTATCATAATCTTGGCATCCTATTTAAGTCTGAACTGAGCTTCCCATCCCTTAACCTCTCCATCACAAAGACCATCCCCTTCCACCTCCATAACATCACATGTCTCCACCCAACCTCAGTCCATCTGCTGCCGAAATGCTCATCTATGCCTTTGTCATCTCCAAACTTGACTATTTCAATGCTGTCCTGGTCAGCCTTCAACCTCCATAAACATGAACTCATCCAAAACTCTGCTGCCTGTATCTTGTCCCACACCAAGCCCCATTTACTTGTGCTCGTGACCTACATTGGCTCCAATGGTCCCTGTAAGCTGCGCTTTATCCTGCGCAGCCTGATTCTTTTAGTGCGCAGTCCCTTTCAGTTTCTGCGCATATGCGGTGTTTACAATGGAAAAGCTGGTGAGCGGCCTGCGTGGGACATTTCCCATTTCTGCATGGCCACGCAGCTTAGAGGGAACATTGATTGACTCTCGGTTCCCCAAGCCTCCAATTTCAAAATTCTCATTCTTTTGTTCAAATTCCTTGTTCGCCTCACCCCTTCCTATCTCTGTAACATTATCCAGCCATACAACCCTTCGAGAACTCTGTGTTCTTCCAACTCTAGCCTCCTGTGCATTCCCCATTCCCTTTCCCAATCATTGGCACTAGTGCCTTCAGCCATCTAGGCCCCATGCTCTTGAATTCCCTCCTTAAATCTCTCCATCTATCATTGGGCACATAATGCTGTGGAGCGTACCTTCGGCGATCTCGAGTCTGCTGCATGTAATTAGTCACCAAGAGAGGATGAGAAAGGACAGGCCCCATTGCAGTAGCTCTCTGTTTTCCACCGATTGGTCACAAACAAGGAATGTCCCGACAAAGACACCTATTAAATTCCAACAGGTTACAGTATGGTCAAGATGTTTTTAAAGATGTTCACATCAACTCCAACAACCTCCAAAGTATATCCGAACTCCCCTGAGGTTGAAGCACAGCAGCGACATGTGATGTAGAACATGGCATCCATAACGCTGTGATTAGTCCCAGTTAGTTCTACTTTTTCTGGGCGGTTTTTTGGGCGAGCGATATTGTGGGTGATATGTGCTCGCTTCCTTTAATACCATCTTAAAACCTACCTCTTTGACTAAGATTTTAGTCACTCTTACTATCATCTCCTTTGGCTCAGTTTCAATTTTTGTCTGATTCTGCTTCCGTGAAGCGACTATGGACATTTTTCCACCTTAAAGGCATAATTTAAATTCAAGTTGTTGTTGTTATTGTCGGAAGAGTCTTTTAGCTGATTTGAGTAAATCACAAAATAGCAAAGCTTAGTACCATTAATGTTCTCTTATTATCTTCCTGTTATTCTGTACTTACAAATCCATTCATAATTATAAATACCATTAAATTAATCAAAAGGCTTGTCACTAAGTGCATCATGGTTACTCCAAAGTACAATAGTAGTTATTCCTTTGCACCAGTTGGACCAAAGTATGATTTGTTTCTTGATACATGCCTCTTTTATGAGCTTGAACTTTACTCAAGGTGAGAGAATCTGAAACTTGTTTAGGATTGTTTTACTTCAATACTGAGTTAGTGTGCACATGACTGAACCTGCAAGGTTAAACAATAGACAAAGGTCAGTACTGCTTTAAATTGATCCTTTTAGGCAGAAGTGGCATTTGGTATGGATTTGCAGATGTATTTTATTTACGGGTGTCTTTTAAACTTAAAGTAATTGAGGGTGATTTTTGAGAATGTTTACATTTCTGAAGAGTATAAAAATAGAAAAGGCAGTACTTACCAAAACATTTTTAGCGTTTCCTTATTTCTCAGCATTGTTACAAATGTTGCACAGTAATTGCAAATTATTTAAACTTGTCACTCGATATGGCAACAGATACTTAAAGCAGTATGGTAGCCATTATAAAGGTATTAACAGTATGAAGATGTCATTCAACACTGCCCATCCTCCCATCCATTATTTTGTTTATAATATATACAGGTCATTTTTCACATTTCAAAACCAATGCACTGACACTGCATTCGGGTAAGCCGAATACACAGATGAGCAAAATAATGAGAGTGTGAGGACAGAGTTCTGGTAAAGAGTTACACCCAAGCATTAACTTACTGATCTGCTCTGCTCTTCATTTCAAGCAGTAACTGTTTTTAATGAGAGTATGACAGCAGAATGGAAAAATACACACATCTGAGATGCCAGATGTAAAACACAGAGGGGGTGAAATTGTGCTCTGTAACGCCTGTTTTTGGGCGCTCCGAGGCCTCTTAAAGTACCAAAATGGCATCCACGATGCATGCACACACTTCCGACAGGAAGTGCGCTGGACACCATATTTCTAAAGGGGTTGCGCGTGTCTGCCGATGGCAGAGCAGGCAGATCATGGCGTCAATCAGCATGTAACACAGATTGGACATCAGTGCTACCATTTTGGAGCTCCACACTACAGCCTGCGCCCTCTCTTAACCTCGCACAGCTGAACACACGTTCAATGGCAGGAAGGATCTCCCACCGGTGTTATTTCAAGGCATTATCAACTATTTTGAGGTTAGTTGCTTGATTATTTCTTCTAACTGTTGCTGCAATTCTCTGCATGTTGGTGCTTTTCCATACTTCTTTAAAGTTTCAATAGTCTACAGGGAGTGGTCTGGTTGGTGATGAAGTACTTTTTGGTGACTTACAAGTTTGTGCACACACCAATTGCTCCCAGACCTGGGTGACCTAGTAAAGGCTAGGCAGAGTAGGACAAGCTGCTAGAAGAGAGTGGAGGAGAAAGGGCACAAGGGCTCCCAGCATTTCCCCTTCCCATAATAGCCAGCATTGTCTCCCATGGGGTTTAAATCATGGCTCGCTTAACCCCCCCCCCCCCCCCCAGCTTCCTGTTGTGTGCTACCTTTGCCTGCAAGAAAAAGGGAAGTGTGTCAGTGACTGTCATGCAATATATTTGGGTGATGTTGCTGTCATGGTTGAATAGCTGCAGTCTGTGCAAGCTGTGTGATGTGGATGCGAGGCTTTCAATAATGCTAAGTGTGTGAGGATGAGGTAAAGTATATGAATGTTAGGTATGAATACTGATTGATTGAAATTGTTGGTAGGTGAATGATGAGGATGTAGTGAATTGAGCAGTGGATGAGGTTAGTGGATGAGGCAGTTGGTAGGATAAGACAGTTGATGATTCACTCACTGGCCTTGAAAAGTCATGTGAGATCATTAAACCTCTTTCTGTACTGCATTCACATCCTTGGGGATCCATTCCTGGCATTGGCTTCTGCTGTTATCTCTTGCCACTACCTTCTTAGCATGTTTCTGGAGGGCCTCTGGCTTCCCTGAGGATACAAGATATCTCTCTTTCTTTCTACCCCTCCCACCAAGACCTCCAGTGCAGCATCCAAAAACCTTGATGCATGTTCTCTCTTATGGTCAACCATTGTTGAATCTTCCACAGCACAATATTCAGAATGATGTCAGCACCACCAGCAGTCACAATGCACCTCCCCTTTAAGAGGTGCAGGCTAACTTTAATTAGTGCTAGGCACTCATGATATTGGACCTCTGTTGATGTGTGTAGCCAATCAACAGCACGGGCTGCACGCAGCAATCATGAAAAAAGCAGGCAGGACAACATTGGCGTCCTGCCTGCAGCGCAATCAACGGACACGGGTTAATTGCGCATCGCGATCCCTGTGCCTGTTTTCGGGGGTTATTCAATTTAACCTCCAGAGTTTTATGTTTTCTTTATAGGTCACAGTCTTGTGGTAAATGAGTTCTCCCATGGTGCTAAACTTGTCAGTCCTGAGTCTTGCAAAAATTGAATGAATATATGATATGGCAAATGCAAAAATATAACAGACACACAAGGTTGATTTTGTACTTTCATCACAGTGGCAGCGGGACTGCTGGTCTTTTGCATGCTGCGCTTGCTGAAAGCTGACCACCTATCATAAAACAAGGTCAGCAAATTAGCAAAATCCTGCAGCACTCTTTGTGTACATTAGATGATGTGCTGAAAGTACACTGTGTTCAGTGAATGGGAAATTTTGTGCCAGCAGCTCATAAAGGGGTGCTGGAAAAAGAAATGGCTTCACCAACTGAAAGAAAGTGAATGGCATTGCTCAAAGATACAGTTTAGGAAGTCCTGCTGCAGGCTATCCTCCACAGAACAATATTCTTATTTGGAGTGAAGGGACATAAGAACATACAAATATACAAAAATGACAGGAAGGAAAAGCCCATTTGGTCTATCATCACCAAACCTAGGATGTATTCAGTCTGTATAGCTCAATACCCACAGCTATTTGAGTTGTATTTGTACCAGCATTTGTGCATCTATTTCAAGATGTGTTTTGGTTCTGATACTCAAAGGATTATTTAGTCTGCTCTGAATATATTGAAGGGAAACTGTTAGGACCATAAAAACTGGAGAAATAAAGCATTACTAATTAATCAACAACAAGAACTTGCGTTTATATAGCACCTTTAATGTAGTAAATATCCCAAGGCACTCCACAGTACAGTATCCAAATGGCTTTTGGTTTGTCTGAAAAATGGAAGTAGTGCACTACAGAAGTATAGAAAGATTTTGTTAGTCTTGTAGAGTCAAATTTGGGCCATGTGTTCAGTTATAAAAATGTTCCATCAAAATTTGGGCACTTTTTTGGCACTATACCCACCATAAACATTTCAGCTGGCTGCTAATGTGTTTGCGTAGAACTGATCCTATTCCTGGGTTCTACAGCATAACTTGCCCTTGAGTTCAGTGTTAATTAGGAATGATTTCAGTCTAAAATTACAATGATGAAGAGTTTGGGAAATAGAAAACTTACCGGTGACCTGGGAGTGCTTGATGTTGACACTAGTGTGAAGTGGAAAAGTGTCCATTTCAGATTTATCATATTATTAAGGAATCATAAAAAAAGAAAATACCTCTGCTCGGAACTTTGAGACATTACTAAGAGATGAGCTAGCTGGAGTCAATTGTAGGGTTTTGGATATCAAACAGATAAAACTAGTGTTCTTAATATATAGTGGAAAAGTAATGTAAAATAATTTTTAAATCCCACTCAGGTCAGATGGATTTCAGTCCTAATATTATCTCAAGGTTAATGTAACATCTTTTGGAATATATTTTTTATCATTTTGTGCTTATTTCTATGTAACACTTTGCTACCACAATCTTTACATATTCAGAATAAAGGATAAGTAGGAGGATTTCATCTCCAGATGTTCTGATGGCATCAGAAACCACAATTTCTTAAATTACCTCCGGAACATGTACAGCCTTTAAATATGACATATTATAATATAGCAATGCACCGCAATGTGTTGTTTACTGTGGCTATGAGACAGAAGGAGTAATTGTAGGAGTGTATGATTCACATTGAAGTGAACAGTCAGAAAATCGTGGGCTGCACATTCTCGAATTTCAGATACTTGCTGCCAACATGTGAATCTCCGCACTGGAAACACGGACTCACAAAACGGCCCATGAATGTCAAGTGAATTATAACTCTGATTCTTACTATTCCCAGGGTCAATTAAGTGACTCGTGTTTGTACAATTGTTTATGGGATGCGGGTAATACTTTTGTGATTAATATTGTAATTCAATTTCAATCAATCATAGGCACTCCCTCGAAATCGAGGAAGACTTGCTTCCACTCCAACAGTGAGTTCTCAGGTGACTGAACAGTCCAATTCGGGAATTACAGTCTCTGTCGCAGGTGGGACAGACAGTTGTTGAAGGAAAGGGTGGGTGGGGAGTCTGGCTGTGTTTGTTTTCTGCATATTCTTGGCGACAAGACTTGAGGTGCTCAGCTCCCTCCCAGATGCTCTTCCTCCACTTAGGGCGGTCTTTGGCCAGAGACTCCCAGGTGTTGGTGGGAATGTTGCACTTTATCAAGGAGGCTTTGAGGGTGTCCTTGAAACGTTTCCTCTTCCCATCTGGGGCTCGCTTGCCGTATAGGAGTTCCGAGTCGAGCGCTTGCTTTGGGAGTCTGTGTCTGGCATGCGGATAATGTGGCCCGCCCAACCGAGCTGGTCGAGTGTGGTCAGTGCTTTGATGTTGGGGATGTTGGCCTGATTGAGAACACTGACGTTGGTGCGTCTGTCCTCCCAGGGGATTTGTAGGATCTTGCATGGCATGGACAGTTTCTACCCAGCATTCTATATAAATTTCAATGTAATCAGCTAATGGATTTTAGCCTAGTACAATGATGGTTCTTGAAAATTCTGCTACAGTAACTAAGTTTATCAACCCTCCCAGAATGTCCTTGAGTCTCCATGAATGAAAAAGTAATCTCTTAAACAACGCGGTGAGCAACCCGGGAGAAAAATCATAGGGACTTAATAAAAAGTACAGATGAAAAAAAAGGCAAAATCATCCATTTGTGTAACAAAGAGTCTGTTGAATGGTCAATTGGCGTGGGAAAGCAGTGTGCCGTGAGCATGGATGTGTCAGGCGACCATGTGCGGAAGTGCAGGGGCAGGGCGGTTGGAGGCAGATGGTCATGTGGTGAAACCTCGAACAATCTCATAAACGCGTATAATTACCCTATCTGTCTCATAGCTACAGTGAAACATAGAAAATAGGTGCAGGAGTAGGTCATTCGGCCCTTCGAGCCTGCACCACCATTCGATAAGATCATGGCTGATTATTCCCTCAGTACCCCTTTCCTGCTTTCTCTCCATACCACTTGATCCCTTTAGCCGTAAGAGCCATATCTAACTCCCTCTTGAATATATCCAATGAACTTGCATCAACAACTCTCTGCGGCAGGGAATTCCACAGGTTAACAACTCTCTGAGTGAAGAAGTTTCTCCTCATCTCAGTCCTAAATGGCCTTCCCCTTATTCTAAGACTGTGCCCCTGGTTCTGGACTTCCCCAACATCGGGAACAATCTACCCGCATCTAACCTGTCTCATCCCGTCAGAATCTTGTATGTTTCTATGAGATCCCCTCTCATCCTTCTAAACTCTAATGTATAAAGGCCCAGTTAATCCAGTCTCTCCTCATGTGTCAGTCCGGCAATCCCGGAAATTAGTCTGTTGAACCTTTGCTGCACTCCCTCAATAGCAAGAACGTCCTTCCTCAGAGTAGGAGACCAAAATTGAACACAGTATTCCAGGTGAGGCCTCACCAATGCCCTGTATAACTGCAGTAAGACCTCCCTGCTCCTATACTCAAATCCCCTAGCTATGAAGACCACCTTCTTTACCGCCTGCTGTACCTGTATGCCAACTTTCAACTACTGATGAACCATGGTACCCAGGTCTCATTGCACCTCCCCTTTTCCTAATCTGCCACCATTCCGATAATATTCTGTCTTTGTGTTTTTGCCCCCAAAGTGGATAACCTCACATTTATCCACATTTTACTGAATCTGCCATGCATTTTCCCACTCACCTAATCTGTCTAAGTCACCCTGCAGCCTCTTAGCATCCCCCTCAGAGCTCATACCACCCCACCCAGTTTAGTGTCATCTGCAAACTTGGAGATATTACACTGAATTCCTTCATCCAAATCACTGATGTATATTGTAAAGAGCTGGGATCCCAGTACAGAGCCCTGTGGCACTCCACTGGTCACTGCCTGCCATTCGGAAAAGGACCCATTTATCCCGACTCTCTGCTTCCTATTTGCCAACCAGTTCTCTATTCACATCAGTATATTATCCCCAATACCATGTGCTTTGATTTTGCACACCAATCTCTTGTGTGGGACCTTGTCAAAAGCCTTTTGAAAGTCCAAATACGCCACATCCACTGGTTCGCCCTTGTCCACTCTACTAGTTACACCCTCAAAAAATTCTAGAAGATTTGTCAAGCATGATTTCCCTTTCATAAATCCATGCTGACTTGGACTGATCCTGTCACTGCTTTCCAAATGCACTGCTATTTCATCCTTAATAATTGATTCCAACATTTTCCCCACCACTGATGTCAGGCTAACCGGTCTATAATTATCCACTTTCTCTCTCCCTCCCTTTTTAAAAAGTGGTGTTACATTAGCTACCCTCCAGTCCATAGGAACTGATCCCGAGTCAATAGAATGTTGGAAAATGATCACCAATGCATCCACTATTTCTAGGGCCATTTCCTTAAGTAAGGGCCACTTCCTGAAGAATATGTCAATAGTTTCTGTTAGGGCTGTTACTTCAAGAAAAGATCTTCTTTGTGCAACTCATGTTGGAGTGTCTAAGGACCAGAATTTCCTCAAAATTAGTTACACCTCTGTTGCCCCGTTAAAAAAAGTGTTGCTCCCACCAGTGGCCTCGAGAGAGAGTTAAACATGAGTTCCCTGGTTCTACTCATTTGCATTCCCATTGGTGCAAGTGTTGGTGTAAAATGGGTGTAAGCAGCTGGACTTCTGAAAACTTCTGCAGCCTTTAAAAATACAGTTGCGTCTGTAATAATAAGCAGCAGAGACAGGGAAAACAGATAAGAGAGGAATATTGCTTGCTCTTTCACTTCACTTGCTAATAATTTCACTGCATGATTTGCAATATCTTTATTATGCTTATACAGAATTATTACTACTCAATCACCATCTGTGCCAGAGAGCAGCAGAGCATGGCATCAAGACAGAGAAAACAAATGCACAACTCATTCAGGATTCCAAGCCCTTCTGGAGGCCACTGAAGCTAGGATGAACAGACTCCTGGGTGTGGGTGCCAGGAAATCACTACGAATTATCACTCATGCCACCTGGAAGGAGATGACATTAGCACGGACCACCGACTCTCTCATCCTCAGGTCTGCAGAATTGTGCTGCAAAAAATTCCACATTTTCAACAGGATAGGCAAGGTAACACATTGCACATCTTTCCATTTTTTGCCTTGCCCACCCTGTGCACCAAAACTCTCTTCACCCTCTTAAAACAATACTTCCACAACTAACCCTCACTGTGCTCTCTGATTATGGCAACTCCTACTTAACATCTTGCACTTTTGCTATCCAGCATCCCTCCAAAAATTATTTACACACATGACTCTAAAACACATTCCTCCACTTTAACAGCCTCATACCTCCAAATCTCTTACTTCACCTCGCCCATGCGACTTTGCACACTCACCTCAATTGTGAGCCTTATCGTTTCATTCTATCTTCTTGCAGGACAAAATGGCGCACAATGCCCACCACAGGCAGTGCACTGAAGAGGGCTTCCCCAACCTTAAGTCCCTCATCCACTTCAAGGAGATGGCCCTGGAGCGCTTAAGGATCTAATCTGCTCTTGGGTGGGAGATGGCATGGCCAGTGGCACCTTGCTGGATCAAGGCTGGATTAAGACTGAACACAGACACGATCGGCCTAGGAGGCGACACCAAGGTGGCAAGGAGCAAGCTGCCACAAAATGAAATTTTACAATATTGAGCAGCAAATCACTTTCTAGGATCCTAGCCCTCAGGTGGCACCTAGAAAAAGCACGAGAATAGACACCTACAAGGAATGCCACAGCTGCTTCTGAAAAGCCCTGATTGTGGGAGGGAGTGGAGAGTTGGAGAAGTCCAAAATCTGTCAGCGGCCTGACCCTGTGAGAAACAATCAGAAGCAAGTGCTGAGCGCTGATTTCAAAACCCCATGCCCAATGAGAATGGGGCATACTGGGGTTTAAAATAGGGACAGAGTACTTAGTCTCCACATTTGTGCCGCACTCCCGGCTGCTGCTACTTTAACTCCAGGGTTTTCAGAGGTGTGAAAGGTACTCACCAGAGGCAGATATAAAACGTTGGGCTCCTATGACAGAATGTAAAGTGTAGTCACACGACTCTTGCTGAGTGTCAGACCTGAGAGAGAAAGCTGGGGAGAAACAGGTTTAGGGCCAGGAGAGGCCCAGGTAAGTGATTTTCTTTTAATCATTTCCTTCTGAGCCAGATCCCCCTCTGACTCAACTACTGGAAAATGTTCCCTCAGGCCCCCACCTTGGGAATTCCTCCACTTCAAGGTAGGGATTGTAAGATATCGCCTATTGACAGATTGTATGTAAAACTCGCTTATAAATGATAGAAAATGATCGTATAACATAAAATGAAAACTTTACATATTTGTTACCCAAATAAGGGAATGGCATGGAATCAGGTTAAAGGGAATAGTTTTGCTTGTGTGTTTATCTTTAAAAACTGCAGACCAAGCTGGAAATGCCAGAGCAAGGTTAAGACTGTAGAACAACACATTCCAAAAGGCTGAGATCCACGCCACATGCTATGGAAGATGGAGAGGTTGCAAAACCACTCAGCAGCCAGTCTGATAAGGGTTAACGAATCAATATAGCTTTGTAAATCAACTGTAAACCAACCGGTGGTCATAAAAGGTTTTGCAGGAGGGTCGCACACCTCGAAAACTGTATAACTGTGTGTAAAACCATCAATCATAGAAGGTTCATTTGAAAGGCTTCCCCTGCATATGCTTGAATAAAGATCGGAATATTGAACCAAGGTTTCGTCTGAGTGATTTCGTGATCGCTATATGGGCAGATGTTGAATCCTTATTTCAGGGAATCCACCTTGAAGAAGACAAGTCTTCTTTTTACCCCAACAAGCCGGTTTCGGGTGGGAGACACAGTTCCCGGATGCAGATAAAGGGTTACCCCTGGCGCGACCCTTCTTTCCCCCCCCCCCCCACCCCATGCTGCACTCACATCCCGAGTTAATATCGTATCTGTCAATACAATGACAAAAATAATGCTTTAAAAATCGTTTCCTATATGCAGAAATCTGAATTCAAAGATCTCCAAATTCTTCTGACCAGCTGATCATCTCAGCTTCAATGCCTTATGAACTGTAAGTTACCCACAGTGTGCCAGTTCTAATTACAGGAAACTTGGAAGTTCTTCAGCACTGATTTTCACTTTGACATATTCAACTGAGGCTAGTGGCCACTTGCAGGAGAGCTACAAGAGCACGAGGATACGTGGAGGAGTCGTTTAAAGGTTCCACCTGAACTTCCTTGCAAAATAAAATTTTCTATGACATTCCTGCATGGTTAGTGTGCCAGAAACAACAAAGAAATTCTTCCCCAGACTCAATATAGTGTTTCAATAAATTTTGGCAGAAGGCAGTGTTTAACAGGAAACAACTCTGTTGTTGTTTTATTTGGGCCCAAAATTACCCAGCAGTTGCTCCATTTTTATTTGGAGCAACTTGATTTTTCTGGAGTATCTTAAAAATCCCTATTTTGCACATTCAATTTGCGCCAGTGTATGTGAGTTAGTTAGGATTTTTTTAGTTTTTTTCAAAATGGGGCGTTACCAGCCATCTACACCAGTTTTGGCCATTTAAGCCACTTTGGACAGCTAATAGTTGCTCCAAAGTAACTTAGGCCAACATATGTGGCCACTGTGGCTGCACAGTAAACCCTTGCAGAGAGTTAAGAAATCAGCACAGGTAGCCAGAGATAGGGTCGGGAAGGGAAGCGGAGAGGACCTTGCAAAGCACTAGACAAAGCATAACAACATTCAAGAAGCATAAAATCCATTAAGAAGAAATAAAAAATAAAACTTAAGTCCTACCTTCCTAACTCGGGCCCGGGAAGTCAGCGGGCCAGCCGGTGCGAGATGCCACTCGGCCGGGGATAGGTGTGGGCAGGGCGACCAGGTGGCAGAGCAAAGGGGAACTGGCCACAGGCTCGCAGAACACACAGGCAGACTGGGCTGGGCTCCCAGAAGACACAGGCTGCTGGCTGCAGGAATCAACAGACAGCGGGCCGATTGGCCGGTGCAGGAGCCCATTCGGCCGGGACAGGTGCGGGCGCAATGACCGGCCAGGAGAGCACAGGGAACTAGCCAATTGCCAATGTTATTCACTACTGCACATGCGCAAATGCTCCAATGCGCATGCGCAGTGCTGCTGGCACTCTTTCACGCGCATGGCCTTAGTTCTGCCCCCCTGCCGGCACTCTTTCATGCGCAGGGCCCTCGCTCTGCCCCCCCCCAATGGAATTGCCACGCCACGCCAAGCCCAGGGAGAGTCAACAGAGCGGCCAGAATCTGGGGACATCTTTTTGGCGCGGTTTTGAGTTTAGGAAGTTGGCGCATCTCACGTGAGTGCGCCAAAAAAATGGGTGTGCTAAATTTGGGCCCATTGAGTGGAAGTTAAAGGTAGATGAATGCCAAACTGGGTTATAGTAATATGAATGGTTTAGGAGAAAGTATCCAGAATGAGATTTCTGCAGACACTTCTGCCAGTGGGTGCTTGACTGCTTTGGATCTGTTGGAAGCTCCTCCCAATCTTCCTCAGGCCACTCCATCTCCAGATCATATAATTGGATCTATTTCTACATTGTCCCAAACTCCTCCATCATGATCCCTGGATATGTCCTGTCCCACCAGCAGGACAGATCCACCAGAGGTGACACAGTGGTATACAGTCGGAAGGAAGTGGCTCTGTTGTCCTCAACATTGATTCCGGACCCCATGAAGTCTCAGGAATCAGGTCAAAAATGTGCAAAGAAACCTCCTGCTAATTAGCATCCACCGTACTCCCTCAGCTGATGAATCAGTATTCCTCCATTTGGAAGGAGCACGGAGGGTAGCAAGGACACAGAATTTACCCTGGATGGAGGACTTCAATGTCCATCACAAAGAATGGATCGGTAGCACAGATACTGACTGAGCTGGCCGAGTCCTGAAGGACATAACTGCCAGACTGAGGCTGCGGCAGGTGGTGAGAGAATCAACACGAGGGAAAAACCTACTTGACTTCATCTTCAACAATCTACCTCTCGCAGATGTATCTTTCCATGACAGTACTGGTAGGAGATACCATCCCACAGCCCTTGTTGAGACGAAGTCCTGTCTTCACACTGAGGACACACTCCATCATGTTGTGTAGCACTACTACCACACTAAATGGGATAGATTTAGAACAAATCAAGCAGCTCAAAACTGGGCATCCATGAGCATCCGCCACGATATGTAACCTCAAGGTCTGACATATCCCTCACTCTACCATTACCATTAAGCCAGTGGACCAACTTTGGTTTGAGCAATGTAGAAGAGCATGCCAGGAGCAGCACCAGATGAATCTAAAAATGAAGTGCCAATCTTGTGAACCTACAGCGCAGGACTACGTACATGCTAAACAGCGGAAACAGAATGCTATAGACAGAGCTAAGTCATCCCACAATCAAAGATCAGATCAAAGCTCTGCAGTCCTGCAACATCCAGTTGAGAATGGTGGTGGACAATTAAACAACTAACAGGAAGAGGAGGCTCCACAACATCCCCATCCTCAATGATGATGGAGCCGAACACCTGAGTACAAAAGACAAGGCTGAAGCATTTGCAACTATCTTCAGCTAGAAGTGCCAAGAGGATGATCCATATCAACCTCCTCCTGAGGTTGCCACCATCACAGAAACCAGTCTTCAGCCAATTCGATTCACTCCATGTGATATCAAGAAACGGCTGGATACAGCAAAGGCTCTGGGCCCCGACAACATCCCGCTGCCGTGCTGAAGACTTGTGCTTCAGAACTAGCCACACCTTCAGCCAAGCTGTTCCAGTACAGCTACAACACTGGTATCTATCCGACAAAACTGCCCAGGTATGTCCTGTCCACAAAAAGCAGAACAAATCCAATCCAACCAATCACCACCCCATCAATACTCTCAATCATCATCAAAATGATGGGAGGTATTGTCAACGGTGCTATTAAGTGGGAATTACTCACCAATAACCTGCTCACCGATGCTCAGCTTGGGATGTGACAGGACCTCATTACAGTCTTGATCCAAACATGGACAAAAGAGCTGAATTCTAGAGTTGAGCTGAGAGTGACTGCCCTTGATATCAATGCAGCATTTGACAGAGTGTGGCATTAAGGAGATCTAGTAAGATTAAAGTTAATGGGAATCAGGGGGAAAACTCTCCACTAGCTGGAGTCATACCTAGCACAAAGGAACATGGTTGTTGTTGTTTGAGGCCCATCATCTCAGCTACAGGACATCGCTGCAGGAGTTCCTCAGGGCAGCGTCCTTGGCCCAACCATCTTCAGTTGCTTCATCAATGACCTTCCCTCCACTACAAGGTCAGAACAGGGAATGTTCGCTGATGATTGCAGTGTTCAATTCTATTGGCAACTCCTCAGAAAGTGAAGCAGTCTATGCTCCCATGTAGCAATACCTGGATGATATTCAGGCTTGGGCTCATAAGTGGCAAACATAAGAACATAAGAACATAAGAAATAGGAGCAGGAGTAGGCCACCTGGCCCCTCGAGCCTGCTCCGCCATTTAATAAGCTCATGGCAGATCTGATCATGGACTCAACTCCACTTCCCTGCCCGCTCCCCATAACCCTTGATTCCCTTATCATTCAAAAATTTGTCTATCTCCGTAATTCAACCCCGTCATCTCCGGAATCAACCGAGTGAACCTCACTGAACCGCCTCCAATGCAAGTATATCCTTTCTTAAATACAGAGACCAAAACTGCACGCAGTACTCTAGGTGTGGCCTCACCAAACCGTGTACAGTTGTATCATTACTTCTCTGCTTTTACACTCTATCACCCTTGCAATAAAGGCCAACATTTCATTTCCCTTCCTGATTACTTGCTGTACCTGCATACTCACTTTTTGTGTTTCATGCACAAGGACCCTCAGGTCCCTCTGTACTGCAGCACTTTGCAATTTTTCTCCATTTAAATTATAATTTGCTTTTCTATTTTTTCTGCCTGGAACATCGTGGGCGAAGGTGCGGTGAATGAGGGTACGGGGCTCAGAAGAGTCGTGGGCCCAGAGGCAGCACGGGCCTGCCCACACTGCAATATGTGTGTACACTACTTACGTGCAGCAGAGCAGGTCTCCAGTCGTCCTGGTTCAAGCCTTGCCACTGGATAAAGGCCTAGCTCTGTCTGATGTGCAACGGTCACCATGTTAAAAAAATCCACGCACAGGCGTCTTCCACCCCCTCAATTGGATTTCAGGACTGGAACATCGGGTCCTTCATTGAAACATCTGTGAACTTTTGTGGAAGCAAGTCATCCTCGTTCGAGGGATCGCCTAAGATGATTATGTTTTTAGTGTCTTCTACCATGAAGACCCATACAAAATACGTGTTCAATGTCTCTGCCATTTCCCTGTCCTCCATTATTAATTCCCCAGTCTCATCTTCTAGGGGACCAACATTTACTTTAGCCACTCTTTTCCTTTTTATGTACCTGTAGAAACTCTTACTCTCTGTTTTTATATTTCATGCTAGTTTACTTTCATAATCTATCTTCCCTCTCTTTATCATTTTTTTAGTTGTTCTTTGCTGGCTTTTAAAAGTTTCCCAATCCTCTGGCCTCCCACTAGTCTTGGCCATATTATATGCCCTTTTTTTCAATCTGATACCATCCCTTATTTCCTTAGTTAGCCACGGATGGTTATCACTTCTCTTACAGTCTTCCCTTCTCATTGGGATATATTTTTGTTGCGAGTTATGAAAGATCTCCTTAAATGTCTGCCACTGCTCATCAACCATCCTGTACTTTAATCTATTTTCCCAGTTCACTTTAGCAACTCTGCCCTCATATCTTTGTAGTCTCCTTTATTTAAGCTTAGGACACTGGTTTGAAAACCAACTTTCTCACCCTCTAACTGAATTTGAAATTCAACCATGTTATGATCACTCATTCCTAGAGGATCTTTTGCTACAAGATCATTTATTAATCCTATCTCATTACATAGTACCAGATCTAAGATAGCCTGTTCCCTGTTTGGTTCCACAATGTACTGATAAAGGAAATTATCCCAGATACACTCTATGAACTCATCCTCCAGGCTACCCTGGCCAATTTGCTTTGTCCAATCAATATGAAGGTTAAAATCACCCATGATTATTGCCATTCCTTTTTTACAAGCCTCCATTATTTCTTGATTTATACTCCATCAAACAGTGTAGCTGCTGTTAGGGGGCTGATAGACTACTCCCACCAGCGACTTTTTACCCTTATTTTTCCTTATCTCCACCCAAATTGATTCAACATCTTGATCTTCTGAGCCAATATCGTTTCTCACGAACACACTGATCTCATCCTTTATTAACAGTGGTACTCCACTTCCTTTTCCTTTCTGTCTGTCCTTCAAAATTGTCAAATGCCCCTGAATATTTAGTTCCCAGTCCTGGTCACCTTGCAACCACGCCTCAGGCAAGTAACATTCGTGCCACACAAGTGCCAGGCAATGACTATCTCCAACAATCGAGAGTCTAACCACTGATCTTTGACATTCAATGGCATTACCATCACTGACTCTCCCACCATCAACATCCTAGGGGGCTGGGGGCTGATCACCATTGACTACAAACTTAATGGACCAGTCACATAAATACTGTGACAACAAGAGCAGGTCAGAGGCTGGGTATTCTGCAGCGAATGACTCACCTCCTGACTCCCCAAAGACTTTCCATCATCTACAAGGCACAAGTCAGGAGTGGGATGGAATATGCTCCACTTGCCTGGATGAGTGCAACTCCAACAACAGTCAAGAAGCTCGACACCATCCAAAACAAAGCAGCCCGCTTGATTGGTACCCCATCCACCATCTTTAACATTCGCTTCCTCCACCACCGGCACACCATAGTTGCAGTGTGTACCATCTGCAAGATGCAACTGCAGCAACAAAGCTTCTTTGACAACCCCTCCTAAACCCGTGATCTCTGCCACCTAGAATATCATCGTCATTATAGGCAGTCCCTTGGAATCGAGGAAGACTTGCTTCCACTCCTTTGAGTTCTTTGGTGGCTGAACAGTCCAATACGAGAGCCACAGAATTTGTCACAGGTGGGGCAGACAGTCGCCGAGGGAAGGGGTGGGTGGGACTGGTTTGCCGCTCGGTCCTTCCACTGCCTTCGCTTGACCTCTTCATGCTCTCGGCGTTGAGACTTGAAGAGCTCAACGCCCTCCCGGATGCACTTTCTCCACGTAGGGCGGTCTTTGGACAGGGATTCCCAGGTGTCGGTGGTGATGTCGCACTCTTTCAGGGAGGCTTTGAGGGTGTCTTTGTAACGTTTCCGCTGCCCACCTTTGGCTCGTTTGCCATGAAGGAGCTCCGCATAGAGCACTTGCTTTGAGAGTCTCGTGTCTGGCATGCGAACTATGTGGCCTGCCCAGCGAAGCTGATCGAGTGTGGTCAGTGCTTCAATACTGTGTCTGTTAGCCTGGATGAGGATACTAATGTTAGTGCGCCTGTCCTCCCAAGGGATTTGCAGGATCTTGCGGTGATATCGTTGGAGATATATCTCCAGCGACATGAGGTGTCTTCTATACATCGTCCATGCCTCTGAGCCATACAGGAGGGCGGGTATTACTACAGCCCTGTAGATCATGAGCTTGTTGGTAGATTTGAGGGCCTGGTCTTCGAACACTCTTTTCCTCTGGTGGCCAAAGTCTGCACTGGCACACTGTAGGCGGTGTTGAATCTCTGCATTATTGTCTGCTTTTGTTGATAAGAGGCTCCCGATGTATGGAAAATGGTCCACGTTGTTGAGGGCCGTGCCGTGGATCTTGATGACTGAGGGGCAGTGCTGTGCGGCGAGGACAGGTTGGTGGAGGACATTTGTCTTACGGATGTTTAGTGTATGGCCCATGCTTTCAGTAAATACATTGACTATATCCTGGAGTTCAGCCTCAGAATGTGCGCAGACACAGGCATCGTCCACTTACTGTAGTTCGTCGACAGAGGTTAGGGTGATCTTGGACCTGGCCTGGAGCCAGTGTAGGTTAACCAGTTTCCCACTGGTTTTGTAATTTAGTTCCACTCCAGCGGGGAGCTTGTTGACTGCGAGGTGGAGCATGGCGATGAGGAAGATTGAGAAGAAGGTTGGAGCGATGTAGCAGCCCTGTTGACCCCAGTCCGGACGTGGATTGGGTCTGTAATGGATCCGTTGGTAAGGATCACGGCCTGTATGTCGTCATGGAGCAGGTGAAGGATGTTGACAAACTTTTGGGGCCATCTGAAACGGAGGAGGATGCTCCATAGACCCTCGCAGTTGACAGTGTCAAAGGCCTTTGTAAGTCGAAGAAGGCCATGTATAAGGGCTGACGGCGCCTCCTGCGTTTTTCCTGCAGCTGTTGCGCTGCAAAGATCAGGTCCGTTGTGCTCCGTAGGGGATGAAATCCGCACTGTGACTCCGGGAGAGCTCCTCAGCCACAGGGAGAAGGTGGGTGAGGAGAACTCTAGCGACAACTTTCCCAGTGGCCGATAGCGAGATTCCCATGTAGTTGCCGCAGTCGGACTTGTCCTCCTTTTTAAAAATGGTCACAATCACTGCATCTTTGAGATCTCCCGGCATGCTCTCCTCCCTCCAGATGAGAGAGATGAGATCATGTATCTGCGTCAACAGCGCCTCTCTGCCATACTTTAAAGCCTCAGCAAGGATTCCATCCGCTCCCGTAGCCTTGTTATTCTTGAGCTGTTTTACAGCTTTTCCTATTTCGTGCAATGTTGGCGTTTCACTTAGTGCTGCGGGTCGCGTGCTGCGGGATGGAGTCGAGATCACTCGAGTCAAAGACAGAGTCTCGATTGAGAAGATCTTCGAAGTGCTCCTTCCAGCGTGCCGACAGTCTCGGTGTCCTTGATGAGTGTTTCCCCATTCTTGGCCAGCAGTGGGGTGGGGCCTTGGGAGTTTGAACCGTAGGTGGCCTTGACTGCGATGAAGAATCCTTGAATATCGTGGCTGTCGGCCAGTTGTTGTATCTCCTGTGCTTTCTCCATCCACCACCACCTGTTTTTTAGATCCAGAGTTTTTTGTTGGACCTCAGCCTTGAGCCATCTGTAATGTTGCTTTGCTGCTCCAGAGTTGGGTTGTTGCTTGAGGCTCAGAAATGCTCTGTGCTTGCGATCTATTAGTTCTTGGGTCTCCTGATCATTTTCATCAAACCAGTCCTGGTGTTTTCTGGTTGAGTGACCAAGTGTCTCTTCACAGGCACTGGTTATGGAGGCCTGGAGGGCAGACCAAGCGCTGTGGGCATTCAGCATCTCAGGGTCATCAAGGCAAGTCAGGTTAGCTGTGAGGCGCTGGCTGTATAGGGCTCTCTTAGCTGGGTCTCTAAGTGCTCCGGCATTGACTTTTTTGTGGCACTGCTTCTGCTGTCCCCTCTGCTTTGAAGCTATGTTAATGTATGCACTGATGACTGTAGCGCACTAGTTCCAGGACAGGGTGAGACGAAGAATCATGAGGTGTTCCGTTAACCCCACAGGGGGAGTCTTTGAGGCGGTCGACCAACACATTTTTGATGGCGAAGCCGACTCCGTGAAGGCGGCGTTCTTCCTCTGGTTTTTGTTTCCAGAAAAGGTGTAACCTCCACCTTGTTCCTTGAGCTGGCCTTCCCCTACCCACCGGGTCTTGCTTAGGGCGGCGATGTCGATGTCAAAGCATCTAAGTTCCCGGGCAACTATGGCGGTGCGGCGTTCCGGCCTGTTGCTGTTGGAGTTGTCCATTAGGGTCCTGACGTTCCAGGTCCTGAAATTCATGTTAACGAAGTGGAAGATGCCTGTGCGTAAGTTCTTTTAACGTGGGGTGGCCATTGCATACCGGCAACCACATGGGCTTAGCTGAGCAAAGTCTTGGTCCAGTGGCAAGGGGAGCCAAGATGACTGGAGACCAGGCACTGCTGTATGAGCCTAATTGCCTATGGCGAGATGTTGGCCGCAAGCTCAGTGCCGAGTAGCGCTCTTGATGGTAGGTGGCCCGAGGCTTGGTTGGGGGTCAGGCATTAGGAAGGTCAGCTATCCATTGGAGTTCCGAGGGATGTTTTTTAAAGTTTTTTCCGAAGTTTTCCAAAGTTATTTAAAAGTTTCTCCAGAAGTTTCAAAGGAGAAATTCTCCAAGTTGGTTAAAAGTTTAAAAGTTTCCCAAATTGTTTAAAAAGTTACTCAGGTTGATTAAAAGTTTAAAAATAGATTAAAAGTTGATTAAAAGTGTAAAATGTAAGTCAGTAGCAGGTTACTCCCCTGGCACTGCTCCATGGGCGCCGCCAGCCCTCTGTTGTCCTTGGCTGGCCCCGTAGTCCCTTTGGCCGTTTAAACGCCGGCGCCGGAGTCCCTTTGGCCAACTCAGAGCTGGCCTCGGCAGCGACCCCAGAGTCCCGGCGGCCCAATCTTTGGAGGGGAAAGTAGCTGGATGTAGTTTCCTGTGTTGTCCTGGGGAGTCGGTAAGGCCCTGAGATCGGTGAATCCGGAGGTCGGCGAGTCGGTAAGGCCCTGAGGTCAGTGAGTCGGGAAGTCAGCGAGTCGGTAAGGCCCCGAGGTCGGCGAGTCAGTAAGGCCCTGAGGTCAGTGAGTCGGGAGGTCAGCGAATAGGTAGGCACTGTGAGGTCGGCGAGTCGGGAGTTCAGACTTGCTAGGCCCGGGAAGTCAGCGGGAGAACGCACCAAGTGTAGCACGCACCAGCAAACCCTTCGGCCAGGGCTAGGGGCGGGAGAACGCACTGACTGCAGCATGCAACGACAAGGGCAGCAAGTGTATGGGAGCACTACCACCTCCAAGTTACCCTCCAAGTCACGCACCATCCTGACTTAGAAATATATCACCATTCATTCATCGCCGCTGGGTCAAAATCCTGGAACTCCCTCCCTAATGGCACAGTGGGCCTACCTTCAGCATAAAGGCAATTCAGGATGGGCAATAAATGCTGGCCTTGCCAGCAAATCCCACATCCCATGAATGAATAAAAAAAAAATATATATTATGCAGCACACAGCGTGCTACAATTATCCTGCAACCCTTCCTTTTTACATTATAGGATCCCCGATCACCTGAACTTTGGTTTCTGCATCCCAATAATGTAGTCAATAGTTACTCTTGTGGATGAATGAGCCTCATTATAATACTGCTCAGCTGCATTGGAAGGTGCCCTCACTGGTGTCATCAGCCATTGTAGCCAAGGTGACCCAGCACTTAGCTCTTTTATGCATGTCCTTCTTCAAACAGTGATTTAATGATGGATTGCCTAGAGATATTGTGTAATTCAAGTTATCTGATAAAGAAATATTTTAAGCACTAAGTTCTCACTTTGCTGTGTTATTTATATTGCTTAATTCAAATGATTTCACAATTCAATATTTTAGTCCAAAAAACAGCTTTAAATTAGGTTGTAAATGCAAATTGTTTTTGAGAGAAATGATGAGAAAAAGAGTGAGTCAAGTCCAGAGATGAATACAACATTGAGAGAAATTTGTGACAACTATAAACAGGAAGAAAGAGAAACTCAAAATGGGGATGAGAGAAAAGCCAGCAATTTCCTTGTAGCTGCTCAAGCTCATACTCCATAACTGCACTTGAAATGCACTGGAAATCCTGAGAGAGCAAGAGGGGCCTCATCCAAAAGATGACACCTCAGTACTGCACTGGAGTTTCAGCCTAGATTGGGACTTGAAGGCACAACCTTCTGACTCAGAGGAGAGGGTGTTACCAACTGAGCCACGGCTGACAGTCACATGCCTTATTGCATACTGGGATGTTTTTAGCGTGGTTAATCCCAGATTGGGTCCAAGCCACGGCCCTTCTTACAAGCTCCACCCCAAATAAGGATCTGTGGAAACAACAGCAAAGTATTACCTAGGATTACATAGGATACATGACACAGAAACAGGCCATTCAACCCTGTTGTGTTCATACTCTATTTGTTTGCTGCAGGACACTGTGAGAGCTATTCACACATTGCTGTAAAAATGCTGGTTCATGCTGGTTTTTGGACACCATTTTGGGAATTGCTATAAAGGACTTTGGGCTAGAACCTCCACTTTTGTGCTTACCGCCCAAAAATGGGCGTTATTTCCGGCGTGGGCATTAAAAAAGGGTTTTCAGATCACCGGCTTCTCGCCCATTCTCAAAACACCTAGTTTCCTTTTTGAAAATGGGAGTTACCGCGAGCGATATCAAATGGACAGTAGCATTAAATTTTTTTGATCTTCTCCCGTAAAATGTGGCCATCCTTAGCAACGGCATGGCAACGCTCGATTCCCGTGATTCAGGAGGTCAAGGGCCATTATGACATGCGCAGAAGAGGAGACAGAGAGAGAAGGAGCTCAGAGGCACTGAAAGCGTGTGTGGCTGTGGTGTGTGCTTGTCTGGCTGTTGTGGGAGGAATGACAGAGATTCACCAGTAGCAAAAAGCCTGCTAAGCACCAAGAACATAGTTGGCACTGAGTTTTTGTCCAACAAATAAGATATAACATGGAAGTGATGGAGGAGGCTCTGGAGCTGGTAGCCAGGAACAGTGGTGGCAGTGGTCCCGGAGCGCCACACTGCACCCAAGGTGCTGCACCCCTATTGCCAACCACACATGAGAGCCAGCAGCAACATCTTGCTTCTGGATCGGAGTACGTTCCCACTTTGGGACGGTCCTCTTCCGTATCCCCCCAAGCAGCGCTTTGGCTGTCACCCCACTGCAATGAAACATCGCCTGAGGACCTCCTCGGCTAGGCGGCTTGGAGTCAGAAGGGGAAGGGGTAGCGTTGGAGAGGAGAAGCGGGGGGGGGACAGTGGAAAAGGGTTGGTTTGCACAGAAATACTGATGATTTCAGACTAATGTTCGGTTTAAATGTTTTTTATTTAACAAAATCTTGTAGCACATTGGCTCAGAAAGCTGGTGATTCCTTTACATCAAAGGGTATAATCACACTTAACTTCAATCAACTTAACTTTAAATGTCACTAAGGTGATGCCCACCATTGATATATGACCTGAACACCCAGCAGTGTGTCAGCCTTGTACATAACATCAACGTTCTTTCAGGCAAAGCAATCATTGATGAGCTCTTGGCGTAAGGCTCTTGCAGCTATTATGCCACCATGGGCCCTTTCATACGGTCTACAGTCTTCAGCATCCGCCTGATTGTCTGGGCCGATGTCAGCGTCCGCTTCCTTGTTCTCCTCTTCCTCTCTCTGCTGAGGTGGACTGTCAAGACTCAACAGGCAATTCTTGTCCCCTCCTGATAGCCAAGTTGTGCAGCATGGAGCACACCACCACAAATTTAGCTACCTGCTCAGGGTGGTTTTGGAGCTCGATTCCTGAATGGTCCAGGCATCTAAAGCGCTGCTTCAGCACTCCAATTGTTTTCTCCACAAGATTGCGAGTTGCTCTGTGGCTCTCATTGTATCGCCTCTCGGCTTCAGTGTGTGTGTCACGCAGGGGGGTCATCAGCCAGGTGGCGAGGCCATATCGTTTGTCACCAAGCATCCAGCATTGACCTTGTGGCTGATTGTTAAACAAGTCAGATACAGTGCTCTCACGCAGGATGTGAGCATCATGAATGCTGCCCGGAAATTGAGCATTCACTGTCAGTATAATTTGCTAGTGGTCGACAACCAGTTGGATATTCAGGGAGTGGAATCCTTTGCAGTTCTTGAAAACCTCAGCATCCTGAAAAGGTGCCTGTATTGCGATATGCATACAGTCTATTGCTCCCTGCATCTTGGAGAAGTTTGCAATTCTGAAGAATCCGAGAGTCCTCTCACTCAGTATCTCCCTGGTCAAAGGAAAGCTGATCAAGTCCCTCCTGCATGCGTACAGGGCTTCAGTGACCTGTCTAATGCAGCGATGTGTGGCATGCTGAGAAAGTCCGGAAAATGTCTCCAGCTGTGGACTGAAAAGAACCTGAGGCATAAAATGACAGTGCCACGATAACTTTGACCTTGACGGACAGTGCAGTACTAATGGTGCTGGCAGCCTGCAGATCTGCCCTTATCAGCTGGCATACTTCAGTGATAGCCTCTTTGTGGAAGCGCAGTCTCTGAAGGCAGGTGGTGTCGGGCAAGTCGAGGTAAGAATGCTTCTCCTTGTACTTGTGGGGGGTGTAATTCTGGTCCTCCTCATCTGTCTGTCACATCTTACATTGGGCACATAATGCAGTGGAGTATTCCTTCGGTGATGTCGAGTCTGCTGCATGTAATTGGTCACCAAGAGAGAGTGAGAAAGGACAGGCCTCATTGCAGTAGCTCTCTGTTTTCCACCGATTGGTCACAAACAAGGAATGCCTGACGAAGACACCTCTTACCTCTTCAATTCCAATCGGTCACAGTGTGGTCAAGATGTTTTTACAGATGTTCACATCAACTCCAATGACCTGCAGAGTACATCCGGACTCCGCCGAGGTTGAAGCACAGCAGCCTTTTAAAGGACGCGACACGTGATCTAAAAGATGGCGTCCAAACGCTGTGATTCATTCCGGTTAGTTCCATTTTTTCTGGATGTATTTTTGGGCGAGCGATATTGTGGGCGATATGTGTGCGAGATGGTGAAATTGACGCAGGGCGATCCCATGGCCGCTTGTTTCGGTAAATATGCTCTTTACGACAAAAAAAAGTGGGCGGGCATCAATATTGAATCTCAGCCTTAAATCCGTGCAGAAAGTAACACTGGGCGATATTATGGGCGTTGAATTTCACCCATTCTGCTGATTCCACCCAAAAAAAGTGGGCAGGCAGTAATATTTTTTTCCCAGCATTAAGCACATGGGGAAAGTAACGCTTGCCGATAAGTTTCCTAAAAATACCCGCCAGTTTCCATTTTGTGCCACACTGAGCGATATATGGGCATTATACGTAATTTCAGCGGTAAAATAGACATTAAGTGGGCATTCAGCATGCAAAGAAAATGGAGGTTCTAGTCCATAGTTAGCTACACTACTCCTGTTTCAGTTAGTCTGTTTATTTAAGTACACAACAAGCCCAACCAGTCCATGCCGGCATTTATGCTCCACTTGAGCCTCCTCCCGTCTTTCCTCATCTAACTCTGTCAGCATAACCCTCTATTCCCTTCTCCCTCATATGCTTGTCTAGCCTCCCCTTAAATGCATCTCTACTATTCGCTTCAACCACTCCCTGTGGTAGTGAGTTCCACACTCTCACCACTCTTTGGGTAAAGACATTTCTTCTCAATTCCCTATTGGATTTCTTGATGACTATCTTATATTGATGGCTTCTAGTAATGCTCTTCCCCACAAGTGGAAACATTCCCTCTGTATCCACTCTATCCAAACATTGCATAATTTTAAAGACCTCTAATAGGTCAACCCTCAGCCTTCTTCTGTCAAGAGAAAAGAGACCCAGTCTGTTCATCATTTCCTGATATGTATACCCTTGCATTTCTGGTATCATCCTTATAAATCTTCTCTGCACCCTCTCCAGTGCCTGTATATCCTTTTTATAATATGGCGACCAGACCTGTACGTAGTACTCTAAGTTTGGTCTAACCAAAGTTCGATACAGGTTTAGCATAACGTCCCTACTTTCAATTCTATACCTCTAGAAATAAACCCTATTGCTTGGTTTACTTTTTTTACAGTCTTGCTAATCTGTGTCGCAACTTTTAGTGATTTGTATAATGTGTACTCTGAGATCCCTTTGTTCCTCTATCCCACCTAGATTCACACCCTCCAAGTAATAAGTGACCTCCCTATTCTTCCTACCAAAATGCAAAATGTAATACCTCATGATTATCTGTGTTGAACTTCATTTGCCAATTATGTGCCAATTCTGCAAGTTTATTAATGTCCCCCTGTAATTTGTTGCAGTCTTTCTCAGTATTGACTAGCCCCCCCGCCAATTTGGTGTCCTCTGCAAATTTAGAAATTGTGTTTTTGATTCCAAAGTCTAAATCATTAATATAAATTATGAACAACAGTGGTCCTAGCACAGATCCTTGTGGAACATCGCTACTCGCCTTCTGCCAATATGAATAGTTCCTTTTTACCCCTACTCTCTGCTTTCTGTCTTGAAGCCGGCTAACTATCCATTCTGCTACTTGTCCCCTGATTCCGCAGCCTCTGACCTTGTTCATCAGTCTATTATGGGGTGCCTTATCGAACGCCTTTTGAAAATCTAAATATATTACATCTACTGCATTACCATTGTCTACTCTCTCTTTAACCGCATAAATTCAGGGACATGATCCCACATGGTATTGCTAAACAAGAAAAACAGAAGCAAAATTGCTAACCATGTTCTTACTTAATTTTTTCTGTGTGGCTTTCTGTTTGCCTGCCACTCTTTAGCCAGGAATTTCCTGCAAGCTGCTCCCACTTCATCACCAATATCTCACTGTAAAAGAAGCAGAAACTCATCTGCAAGGAAATTCCCGGCTTTTCCCTCACTTCTATTTTGATTTTCTCTTTCTTCCTGTTTGTAGCTGTCACACATTGCTCTCAATGTTGTGTTCATCTCCCTTTTTGATTCACACTTTTTCTCATCATTTCGCTCAACAATAACTTGCATTTATAATCTAATTTAAATTGTTTTGGAGCTAAAAATTGAATTATTCAATAATTTGAATTAAGCCACATAAATAACACAGCAAAGTGAGAAATTAGTGCTTAAAATGTTCTTTTATCAGATAATTTGAATTTCACAATTTTGAGTTAGGAGACAGACGGGCCGAAATTTACCTTCACCCGAAACGGGTCGCACCTTCCGCTCCTGAAGGGTTTTTCCCGTCGCTTCGGATGAGGTCGCCTCTTCTTTAAATTCAGCTCTTTGTCATTTTTTTTTGCAGCGGACTGGAAGTCGGTCATAATGGGGGCGGAAGTGGGGCGGTAAGTACTCAAGAGGGCCGGAATGTCAGTCAGCAGTGGAGCGGGGATGGTGTCATGACACGTGTGCATCACCAAGCTCTCCCCTTCATTTAAAGGTGAGAGCCTTCGGCACTTTGAAACTTCGGTCCACCAGGAAGGGTTTCAGCCGGGCCAGCGGGGGTGCCAGGCTGTCTGTTGGCAGCCTGGCTGAACCTGGGGGCATAATTGTCGGCCCGACCTGGCAGTCGGCTGATAAAAAAAATACATGGCGACCACGGCAGTGTGCCCTCCGCTTGAAGGGCTGCCGCGCTGCCATGGCTCACAGACCAAAAGCAAGGTGCACCGACAGAAAAAGCTGTCGGGGGCACCGCACGGCAGAATAAAGATTTTTGCAGCTAAGTTTCACGGGAGGTTCGATGTAGGTGTGGAAGATCAGCGATGCGCCCTTTGATGATGCACTTAGGATGGTCGGCAGCAGTAGGGCGGAAGTGGGGACCGCCAGAAAAATCCCTGAGCTAAATTTCGCTGGCGCTAGCCATTAGACCGGAAGTCAGTGGCCACTCGACTCTGCCGCCTAGCCGCTGCTTTCTGGCGGTAAGTGAACTTTTTGGGGAGCTGAATTTTGGCCCCATACCCTTTAAAGTAGAAGACTCTCCCACCAAAAATAGGACAAGGAAGGGAAGATCAGAATCAGACAATGGAATGGTATGAGAGGACACGTAAGGTTAGATGAGATTATAAAGGTAGAGTAGAGCTGAAGCATTGGGAAATTTGAAGAAGAAGATTGAATTCAATGCATTTGAGGACAGCAAGCCATTGTAGATCAAAAATGACATGGAAGTGGGTCAGTGGGACTTAGTGCATGACAGGGGACAAGTGACCGAGTGTTGAAGGAGTTGGAGTTTATGAAAGGAGAAGGCTGGGAGGATAGCAAGGACGGTGTTAAACAAATTGAGTCCACAGGTGATTGAAGTGTAGATATTGTTTTGGCAACAATGGGGTTGAGGTAAGGGCAAAATTAGCAATGTTGCAAAGGTGAAAGTAAGCAGGCTTGGTGATGGAAGGGATATAAGATTTGAAATAGGCTCCAAGCACTGAATGGCCCCCATCTATACCTATATTCCTATGTAACTCTGGAATGAACAGTATGTTACCATTTTGCATGCTCTGCTTCACCCACATGAGTGACTGGAGAGGGGAATATAATTAATGGCCATTGAAAGGAGTTAATGGTGGACCTCAAAAATTATAACTTTGATCTTCCAGATGTTCAGTTGGAGGAAATTTTCCATTCATGCATGACTTCATGTCTGACAGGCAGTCTGGTAGCCGTGGACGTAGGGTTGGGGAAGTGAGGGAAAGGTTGAGCTGGCTGTTGTCAGCATGCATATAGCAGCTGATATCATACCCATGAATTATGCCACCAAGGAGCAGCATGTAAATGAAGATGAGGATGGGCTAAGGATAGATGGTTGGAGAATTCTGGAGATAATTGAAAGGGAAGGGAAGCTATTGTTAGAGCTGTGCTGACTGTTTTAGGGCAGATAGGCGTGGAACCCTGTGACGGCGGAATCATGCAGCTGCTTGGCACTAGACACGGGAATGAGCATAGAAACATAGAAACATAGAAAATAGGTGCAGGAGTAGGCCATTCGGCCCTTCAAGCCTGCACCGCCATTCAATAAGTTCATTACTGAACATTCAACTTCAGTACCCCATTCCTGCTTTCTCACCATACCCCTTGATCCCCCGAGTAGTAAAGACTTCATCTAACTCCTTTTTGAATATATTTAGTGAATTGGCCTCAACAACTTTCTGTGGTAGAGAATTCCACAGGTTCACCACTCTCTGGGTGAAGAAGTTTCTCCTCATCTCGGTCCTAAATGGCTTACCCCTTATCCTTAGACTGTGACCCCTGGTTCTGGACTTCCCCAACATTGGGAACATTCTTCCGGCATCTAACCTGTCTGAACCCATCAGAATTTTAAACATTTCTATGAGGTCCCCTCTCATTCTTCTGAAATCCAGTGAATACAAGCCCAGTTGATCCAGTCTTTCTTGATAGGTCAGTCTGGTGAACCTTCGCTGCACTCCCTCAATAGCAAGAATGTCCTTCTCAGATTAGGAGACCAAAACTGTACACAATACTCCAGGTGTGGCCTCACCAAGGCCCTGTACAACTGTAGCAACACCTCCCTGCCCCTGTACTCAAATCCCCTCGCTGTGAAGGCCAACATGCCATTTGCTTTCTTAACCGCCTGCTGTACCTGCATGCCAACCTTCAATGACTGATGTACCATGACACCCAGGTCTCGTTGCACCTCCCCTTTTCCTAATCTGTCACCATTCAGATAATAGTCTGTCTCTCTGTTTTTACTACCAAAGTGGATAACCTCACATTTATCCACATTATACTTCATCTGCCATGCATTTGCCCACTCACCTAACCTATCCAAGTCACTCTGCAGCCTCATAGCATCCTCCTCGCAGCTCACACTGCCACCCAACTTAGTGTCATCTGCAAATTTGGAGATACTACATTTAATCCCCTCGTCTAAATCATTAATGTACAATGTAAACAGCTGGGGCCCCAGCACAGAACCTTGCGGTACCCCACTAGTCACTGCCTGCCATTCTGAAAAGTACCCATTAACTCCTACTCTTTGCATCCTGTCTGACAACCAGTTCTCAATCCATGTCAGCACACTACCCCCAATCCCATGTGCTTTAACTTTGCACATTAATCTCTTGTGTGGGACTTTGTCGAAAGCCTTCTGAAAGTCCAAATATACCACATCAACTGGTTCTCCCTTGTCCACTTTACTGGAAACATCCTCAAAAATTTCCAGAAGATTTGTCAAGCATGATTTCCCTTTCACAAATCCATGCTGACTTGGACCTATCATGTCACCTCTTTCAAAATGCGCTGCTATGACATCCTTAATAATTGATTCCATCATTTTACCCACTACCGATGTCAGGCTGACCGGTCTATAATTCCCTGTCTTCTCTCTCCCTTCTTTTTTAAAAAGCGTGATAGCTAATACGTCCTTACTATACAGTATAAATGCATACGAGGCCCATGCTTGAGAGAACGTTAGTCTGTGATCTTCCTTTATTCCTTAGCACTCAAGTGATGGAAGTGGGTGGAGTTTCAACTTTTATACCTGAAGGTTAGGAGTGTCTCTCACAAGTTCACCACCTAGTGGTCATTGTTCTCACAGTGTACAACTTAGGTCAGATTATACATGGGTTACAATGCTGATTGAATACATGACATCACCCCCCCCCCCCCCCATGTCTTATTGGGATCACAGGCTGAGTCTCTCTGGTGGTTTACGCTCTCTTGTAGAGCGCCTGAGTTGGGGCTCCGGTTGTTGGGTGCTGGCCTGAGTGTCTGCTGTTTGCGGTGCCTCAGACCTATCCGGACTGCCCACAGTGACTGGGCTCTCTTCCCTTTGGTTCCTGTGTTCGGTCACCTGTGGAGGAGTGAACTCTATATCGTGTTCTTCCTCTGCTTCTTCGATGGTGTTGCTGAACCTCCTTTTTGTTTGATCCACATGTTTGCGGCAGATTTGTCCATTGGGAAGTTTAACTACCAGAATCCTATTTCCCTCTTTGGCAATCACAGTGTCTGCGAGCCATTTGGGCCCTGCAGCGTAGTTGAGGACAAAAACAGGGTAATTTACATCAATACATCACCCTCTCGCATTCCTGTCATGGTGGGGTGTATAAGGGATAACCGGGTTTTGTGCGTCCTTTTTATTAGCAGCACTGTGGGTGGAATCCATGTGAGCGATTATGGTCGGGATCTATTGGCCAACAGGAGGCATGATAAGCGGCTTTGTAGGGAACCCCCTTGGACTCTGAGCATCCTGTTTGATTATCTGCACTGCTCGTTCTGCCTGGCCTTTTGAGGCCAGCTTGAATGGTGCCATTCTGACATGGTTAATTCCATTGCCTGCCATGAAGTCCTGGAATTCAGTGCTTGTGAAGCACGGGCCATTGTCGCTGACCAAGATGTCCGGTAGACCGTGGGCGGCGAACATTGCCCGTAGACTTTCTACCGTGGCAGAGGATGTGCTTGAATTTAAAATGTTACACTCGATCCATTTGGAGTAGGCGTCGACTACAACCAAAAACATTTTTCCCATGAAAGGACCTGCGTAGTCCACATGGATGCGTGACCAAGGCTTGGCGGGCCATGGCCAGGGGCTAAGGGGGGCTTCCCTGGGCACATTGCCCAGCTGGGCACATGTGTTGCACCTGCGAACACAAAGTTCCAGATCTGCATCTATCCCTGGCCACCAAACGTGTGACCTGGCAATTGCCTTAATCATGACAATGCCCAGGTGCTCATTGTGGAGTTTTCTGATGAACAACTCTCTGCCCATCTGGGGCATGACTACGCAGTTTCCCCACAGTCGGCAATCAGCCTGAATCGAGAGTTCATCCTTGCGCCTGTGAAATGGTTTAAATTCCTCAGGGCATGCCCTGTACGTGGCTGCCCAGTCCCCATTCAAGACACATTTCTTGACTAGAGACAATAGCGGGTCTCTATTTGTCCAGACTTTAATCTGACGGGCTGTCACGGGTGAGCCATCGCTTCCGAAAGCTTCAACAGCCATGACCATCTCAGCAGCATGCTTGGTAGCTCCCTCAGTGGTGGCTAGTGGGAGCCTGCTGAGTGCATTGGCGCAGTTTTCGGTGCCCGGTCTGTGCCGAATTGTGTAGTCATAGGCAGCTAATGTGAGTGCCCACCTCAGTATGCGGGCTGATGCGTTTGCATTTATGGCCTTGTTGTCGGCCAAAAGGGACGTTAGGGGTTTGTGATCTGTCTCCTGCTCAAATTTCCTGCCAAACAGGTACTGGTGCATTTTCTTTACCGCATATATACATGCTAGCGCCTCCTTTTCTACCATCCCGTAGCCCCTTTCTGCCTGGGACAGACTTCTGGAGGCATAAGCTACCGGCTGTAACTGACCCTTGGCATTGACATGCTGCAACACACACCCGACACCATAGGACGACGCATCGCACGTTAACACAAGTTTCTTACATGGGTCATATAGCGTTAACAGATTGTTGGAACATAACAAATTGCGTGCTCTATTAAGAGCCCTTTCCTGGCTGTCCCCCCAGACCCATTCGCGACCTTTGCGTAGGAGCACGTGTGGCGGCTCTAGCAGCGTGCTCAATTTGGGAAAAATGTTACCAAAATAGTTCAGGAGCCCCAGGAACGAACACAACTCCGTCGTGTTACGGGATCGGGGTGCTCTGTGGATCGCTTCCGTCTTGGATGCAGTAGGGCTGATCCCGTCTGCTGCAACCCTCATCCCCAGGAATTCTACCTCTGGAGCTAAGAAGACGCACTTCGCCTTTTTCAGTCACAGCCCTACCCGGTCCAGTCTACGTAGCACCTCCTCCAGGTTGTGGAGGTGTTCTTCAGTATCGTAACCCGTGATGAGGATGTTGTCCTGTAAAACCACCGTCCCTGGAATCGACTTGAGGAGGCTTTCCATATTTCGTTGGAAGATCGCGGCGGTTGAGTGAATCTGTTGTACTCAAACAACCCCTTGTGTGTCGTGATGGTGGTCAGCTTCTTCGACTCACTCGCGAGCTCCTGGATCATGTAAGCTGAGGTCAGGTCCAATTTTGAAAAAAGTTTGCCACCGGATAGCGTCGCAAAGAGGTCCTCCACTCTCGGTAGCGGGTACTGGTCTTGGAGTGACACCCGATTGATGGTGGCCTTGTAATCACCACATATCCTAACCGACCCATCCACCTTGAGCACCGGCACAATCGCGCTTGCCCAGTCACTGAATTCGACTGGCGAGATGATGCCTTCCCTCAGCAGGCGGTCCAATTTTCCTTCTATCTTTTCCCGCATCATGTACGGCACCGCTCTGGCCTTGTGGTGTACTGGCCTGGCGTCCGGGTTTATGTGAATCACTACCTTGGCCCCCATGAAAGTACCAATGCCGGGTTGAAATAACGAGTCAAATTTGTCCAGGATCTGTGAGCATGATACTCGCTCCACAGAGGAAATTGCATTGACATCGCCCCATTTCCAGTTCATGGCAGCAAGCCAACTCCTCCCCAGTAGTGCGGGACCGTCCCCCGGGACAACCCAGAGTGGCAACCTGTTCTCTGAATCTTTGTGCGTTATGACTACCGTGGCGCTGCCTAGCACCGGAATGATCTCCTTTGTGTATGTCCGTAGCTGTGCGTCAATCGGCGATAATTTTGGCCTCCTGGCCTTGGACGCCCACAACTTTTCGAACTGTTTGATACCCATCAGGGTCTGGCTGGCCCCTTTGTCTAGCTCCATGATACTGGGATACCATTGAGGAGCACTTTCATCATTATCGGTGGCGTGCTGGTGTATGAACCATATATGTGCTCCACATAAACTCGCTGAACTTCAGCTTCCAGCGATTTCCCCCAGCGTTCATTTCTGCAATTTCTGCAGGTATTTTGCTCATCTCTGCAAACTCCGGCTGAGTGTGTGCCTCCATGCCTCCAACATGAGCTGCTGTTGGAAACAAAAGGTCACTTGCCAGTCGATTGTCCCTGACTGCCCCTGTGATTGTCCTTGAGTGCGCCATTAACAGGTATTGATGGCCCCATTACTGGCCGCATTGTCCCTTGCAATGGCGTGAATCGCCGGTCAGCTTGCCATTGTCTCTGTCGAACTCCCCCTCTGGGTTCGACTACATGTTGGGGCATGTGTTTCTATGTTTCTATGCCCGATTGCCCTTGTCTGCCTGGAGAACTGTATGCTGCTTTAACAATGTTGAATCTCTGTCCCAACCATTGCTTAACACAGTACCTCTCGTCTGTTCTGCTAGTGGCTATGCTCGCGTGGTTTAAATCCCAGTTTCTCGTCGCCATTAATACGTCCTTACTCTACAGTATAAATGGACACGAGGCCCATGCTTGAGAGAAGGTCAGTCTGTGACCTTCCTTTATTCCTTAGCACTCAAGTGATGGAAGTGGGTGGAGCTTCCCCTTTTATATCTGAAGGTCCAGGTTAGGAGTGTCTCCCACAAGTTCACCACCTAGTGGTCATTGTTCTCACAGTGTACAACTTATGTCAGATTATACATGGGTTACAATGTTGGTTGAATACATGACAATAGCAAGTTGTGCTGTGTTAAGCATTATGGGGAGATCAAGGAAGATAACACACCATAGTCATAGGCGCAAAGGATGCAATTTGTGACTTTGAGCAGGATGATCTCAGTCATATGAGCAGAACAATGCCAGACTGAAGGGATTTGAACAGCAAGTTTTGGGAGAGACAGGCTGAGTCGAGTTTGAGCTGAGCAGATTTAGTTATGAATGAGCCAGATTTAGTTAACAGCCTAACTGTGCATGAACATTTATCCAATAATGATCATAACATGATCAGGTTGAACGTAATGTTTAAAAGGGAGAAATGCGAAACAGCTACTAAGATTCTAGATTTGGGTAAGATCGACTTCAAAGGGATGAGAAGAGACTGTCCACAGTAAATTGGGCAAATCTGTTAATGGGTAAAACGACAGAAGATCAGTGATTGATGTTCAAAAAATACAGGTTATACCCCTGAGGGGCAAGAGCTCTACTTGCCAGAAAATAACAGCCATGGATGACTAAAGAGGTAAGGGACAATATAAAACTAAAAGAAAAAGCATAAAATAATGCAAAAAATAACACAAATCCTGGACATGGGAAAGATTGCAAAGGGTCACAAAACAGCTAGTTAAACAAATTAGGGTTGGATTCCCTTGAATTTAGAAGGTTAAGGGGTGTTAGGATCGAAGTTTTCAAGATTTTAAGGGGATTCTAGGACTAGGGGGCATAGTCTCAAAAATAGAGCCAGACCTTTAAGGAGTGAAATTAGGAAACACTTCTGCACACAAAGGATGGTAGAAGTTTGGAACTCTCTTCCACAAACAGCAATTGATGCTGGATCAATTGTTAATTTTAAATAGGATATTGATAGCTTTCTGTTAACCAAAGGTATGATAGTATATGGGTCAAAAGAAGATGTATGGGGTTAGACTTTCCACTTTTATGCAGATCGGGCAAAAATGGGTGTTATTTCCAGCGTTGGCAGTAAATATGGGTTTTGAGATCGCCAAATTACCGCCCATTTTCAAAACCCCAACTTTCCATTTTATAAAATAGGCGTTACCACGACCTTCTGCCGTAAAGTGTCAGCGTCCATAGCAATGGCATGGCAACGGTTGCTTCCCGCATTTCAGGAGGTCAGGGGTCATCATTACATGCGCAGAAGAGGAGAGAGAGAGGGAGGGAGCAAGGAGGAACTGAAAGCATGTGTGGGTGTGGTGTGTGCTTGTTTGGCTATTTTGGGAGGTAGGAGGGAGATTTTCCAGCAGAAAAAAGGATTCAGTTCACAAATAACGTTCCCACCGAGTTTTGGGGGAAATTTGTTTTTACAATGGAATGGATGGAGGAGGCGTGTGGAGACTGACACTGGCGAAAGCAGTGAGGTGGGAGAGGAACAATTGGGAGGACGAAAAAGAGCGGGGAGATTCTCGGATGAGGCGAATGCCTCCCTCCTGCAGGAGGTCGATTCATTCTGGCGTCAATTGACCCAAGGTGGGCGTGGCGGCAACTAATGCTGCAAGTGCTGGAACAACCTTGTTGGATCTGTCAGAGTAAGTATTACATTTATTTACATTTACTTATATATTTATATAATTTGAATTGTAAGTTTAATGAGTGATTAAAATCAGATGTGATGTCTTGCACTTATACCGGGGATATTTTACTCAAAGCCTGCATTTACGGTGTACGTCTTTAGATAAAGAATGATCATTTTCATCATAATTATGATTACCTCTGTCGGTTACGTGTTGTATCAGTCTCTGTGACAGTACCTAGCAATGATCTCATACAATGATCTCATGCCATGTCGTGCTGGTGTTACCTTTTACAGAGGAAGCTTTCGAGGAATAGGGCCAAGCAGAGGCGAACGGGTGGTGGTTCACAAGTAATCAGCGACCTCACCGGCATTGAGGAACGGGTGCTGGCACTAGTGGGGACCCACCCCCGGTCGGCCACGCAAGCAGCAGCAGAACCTGATGTAATGCCACGTGAGTAAAGTATTCACCATTGCGTGATGTACAGTCAATAGGTGCCGCACCCGCTCATATCTGACCAATAATATATGATAGATGAATGATAAAAGTGTTCTCTAAATAATGATGGCCTCATGAGAATCATTGCAATGCAGAATTTAGTGATGGTCATGAAATGTGATGTCTGTGATGATTTTGATTGTGTGGGTGCTTTTGTCGTGCTTTTGCTGTGTGTAGTTCTGGACTCACCTTGTGACCCGAGCACCCACTTCTCCGCTATTAACCTTGTCATGTATCTCACACTATACATAACTGTATCTTACCATGCTATACATGACTGTAACTAGAGATGACCTGTAACCACAAGCTTACCTTACCACCAGGGGTGCACTTTCAAGAGACACTGGATACCTGTCCCAGACAGGTATGTAAGGACAGGTCTCAGGCAAGTGTGGCATTCAAGAGCTGTGTAATAAAGGTGCAGGTCCTGAGTGACCTTGACTTCAGTATGTGCCTCGTGTGAATCTGTACTGCAGGGACAGGACTTTACAGTGGCGACGAGTTACGGGATTACAGAATCCACAGAATGGCGACCAACGGCTCAGATGAAAAATACAATGCTGGAGATAATTGGGAGGACTTTATAGAAAGGCTCCAGCAAAGCTTTGTAACCAAAGACTGGTTAGGCGACAATAAGGCAGACAAGAGAAGAGCCCATCTCTTGACCAGTTGTGACTCGAAAACATACGCTTTAATGAAGGACCTGCTGGCACCCGAGAAACCAGCAAGCAAGTCGTTTGAAGAGTTAAGCACACTGGTAAGAGACCACCTGAAGCCAGCAAACAGCTTACACATGGCCAGACACAGGTTCCAGCAAAGCCAGAGCATACCCGACTTCGTGGCGGATCTTCGGAGGTTGGCTAGCTTATGTGAATTCTCCGATGAACTAAGGAGAGAAGTACTGAGAGAATTTTTTTGTTGAAGGAATAGGCCACGCAGGCATATTCCAAAAGCTCATCGAGACCAAGAACTTGACCCTAGAGGCAGCAGCACTGGTTGCACAGACATTCTTGGCAAGAGAAGAAGGCTGATCTACACTGCGGGTACGACAACTAACGAAACATTGGAACAAGGGGTTCACAGCGTGAAACAAGCCACTACCCCCACACACAGACAAAGGCAGGAGAGCAGGCTTTCAACAGCAGGCAGTGGTGCCAGAGGCCATCAAGGGACACAGGAACGGCCGTTCACACCTCATCAACCCACAATGCGAGCAAGCAACTACAAACGGAGAGAAGCTCAAGAGAGATCAGCCAGACGCAGCTCATCCTTTGGAAACAATGGAAGTGGTCTGTGCTGGAGATGTGGGGGAAGGCACTCATCAAGGGTGTGTCGATTTCAGCATGCTGTTTGCAGAAACTCCGACTATACAGGGCATCTGGCTCGCATGTGCAGAAAAACAGCAGCTCGGCTGGTATATGAATCGGATGGGTCGGAAAGCAGACCAGAAGACAGTGGGGACAGCACCCGGGACACCGAGGTACAGCGGGTCAACACGATCAATGGCCACTGCTCCTACAACAAGACACCTCCAATAATGATGGGGGTCCTACTCAACGGGATACCCGTCAATATGGAGCTGGATACGGAAGCGAGTCAATCTCTCATGAGCGCTCAACAATTTGAACAGCTGTAGCCGCACAAAAGAGACAGACCAAAACTCACAAGGGTCGACACCAAACTAAGGACCTATACCAAAGAAATCGTCCCAGTCCTCGGCAGCGCCATGCTCTCAGTCACACACAAAGGAACAGTGAACCAACTTCCCCTGTGGATTGTCCCCGGAGATCTCCCAGCACTGCTGGGGAGAAGCTGGCTGGTAAAACTAAACTGGAAATGGGATGATGTTCACGCCATGTCATCAGAGGAACGGACCTCCTGCTCAACAGTTCTAAGTTGATTTGAACATCTCTTTCAGCCAGGTGTGGGCACCTTCAAAGGGGCTAAAGTCAAAATCTACATCACACAGGATGCTAGACCGGTCTATCACAAGGCTAGAGCTGTGCCCTATGTGATGATTGAAAAGATTGAACATGAACTGGACAGGCTTCTGCGGGAAGGCATTATCTCACCCGTGGAATTTAGCAACTGGGCAAGTCCCATCGTCCCAGTCATGAAGCCTGATGGATCCGTACGAATCTGTGGGGACTACAAATCTACCATAAACAGAGTCTCCCTACAGGACCAATACCCGCTGCCCAGAGCGGAGGACTTATTTGCCACATTGGCTGGAGGAAAACTTTTTTCAAAACTAGATCTCACACCTGCGTATATATGACGCAAGAACTGACCGAAGAGTCTAAGCTACTCACCACCATCAACACACATCAAGGCCTTTTTATGTACAATCAATGCCCATTCAGCATCAGGTCGGCAGCTGCTATATTCCAGCGCAACATTGAGAGTCTGCTCAAGTCCATCCTGGGGACGGTTGTGTTTCAAGATGACATACTTATCACGGGCAGGGACACCGACTCCCACCTCCGCAATTTGGAGGAAGTACTAAGTCGATTGGATCAGGTAGGCCTAAGAGTTAAGAAATCCAAGTATCTGTTTCTCGTGCTCGAGGTTGAATTTTTGGGCAGAAGGATTGCCGCTGATGGAATCCACCCAACAGAGTCCAAAACTGAAGCAATTCGCCTGGCACCCAGGCCCCAGAATGTCTCAGAACTGCGCGCCTTTCTCGGGCTACTCAATTACTTTGGGAACTTTATGCAGAACTTAAGCATGCTGCTGGAGCCTCTCCACGTGCTACTCAGAAAGGGGTGCAATTGGTTTTGGGGGGACGCCCAGGAACGTGCCTTCAATAAGTGTTCCAGCAGTGTTTTGGCTTTCTTTGATCCAGGTAAAAAGCTAGTTCTTACATGTGCTGCATCAGTGTATGGGGTGGGGTGCGTTTTACAACATGTTAATAGTGCGGGTAAATTACAACCCATAGCTTATGCCTCCAGGTCACTTTCGCGGGCGGAACGCGGGTACGGAATGGTGGAGAAGGAGGCGCTCGCGTGCGTGTATGGTGTCAAAAAGATGCACCAATACCTTTTCGGAGCCAAGTTCGCATTAGAAACTGACCACAAGCCCCTCACGTCCCTACTATCCGAGTGCAAGGCAATAAACGCCAACGCCTCGGCGCGCATTCAACGGTGGGCACTCATGCTGGCGTCTTACGACTACATGATAAGGCACAGACCAGGCACAGACAACTGTGCCGACGCGCTTAGCAGGCTACCCCTGGCGACCCCGGAAGGGTCTGACGAACAGGACTGAGATAGTTATGGCAATCAATGCCTTTGAGTCGACAGGTTCGCCCATGACGGCTCGCCAAATCAGAGCCTGGACGACCAGCGACCCAATGTTATCCCTAGTAAAAAGATGTGTTTTAACTGGTGACTGGGCCTGCCACGAGGAGATCAAACCTTTCCACAGGTGCATGCATGAGCTGTCACTACAAGCAGACTGCCTGATGTGGGGCAGCTGAGTAGTTATGCCTCTGCAAGGCAGAGAGGCATTTGTCCGGGAGCTCCACTGCGAGCACCCGGGGATCGTTCTCATGAAGGCCATAGCCAGATCCCACGTCTGGTGGCCTGGCACTGACGCGGACTTGGAGCTCTGCATCCGGTGGTGCACCATTTGTGCCCAACTCAGTAATGCCCCCAGGGAGGCCCCCCTGAGCCCCTGGCTCACCAAACCGTGGTCGCGGGTGCATGTAGACTATGCGGGCCCATTCATGGGCAAAATGTTCCTCGTAGTTGTAGATGCATTTTCTAAGTGGATCGAACGCACCATTTTAAACTCGAGCAACACCTCCACCACTGTGGAGAGCCTTGGCACCATGTTCGCAACACACGGCATTCCTGACATATTGGTCAGTGATAATGGTTCGTGCTTCACCAGCGCAGAATTCCAAGATTTTATAAGTGACCACGGCATAAATCACGTTAAGACGGCACCGTTCAAGCCGGCCTCCAACGGCCAGGCGGAGCGAGCAGTGAAGATCATTAAACAAGGCATGCTCAAAATCCAAGGTTCCATACTGCAGGGCTGCCTGTCGCGACTGTTGCTGGCATACAGATCTCGTCCGCATTCATTGACTGGAGCTCCCCCCGCGCAACTATTAATGAAACGGACCTTAAAGACAAGGCTCTCATTAATCCTCCCAGACATGCATGAAATCGTTGAGGCAAAGCGCCGTAAGCTAACCGAGTACCTTGACCGAAATTCGAGGGGGAGGTGGAATCAGATAGGGGACAAAGTGTTTGTGCTAAACTATGGTAGGGGTCCCAAATGGCTTGCAGAGACAGTAACAGGCAAGGAAGGAAACAGGCTACTGGTTGTACAAATGGACAATGGCCAAATCTGCCAGAGGCATGTAGACCAAGTCAAAAGTAGATTTACCAACAACACTGCTGAACCAGAGGCAGACTACAATGTGGAACTCACACCACACCTGGTGGACAGACAGAGGGAACAACCTGAGGAAAGGGCAATCCCAACAGACAGCCCAGGCGAGACACCAACAATCATATTGAATGAAACAGACAGCCCATGAGAGACACCAGCAATCAGACCGAGGTAAACAACTGAACCACAACTAAGATGCTCCAGCGAGAGCGTAGACCACCTGAGAGACTTAACCTATAAAGACAATAAGACCTTGGGGGAGGGTGATGTCATGTATCTCATACTACTGTACATAACTGTATCTTACCATGCTATACATGACTGTAACTAGAGATGACCTGTAACCACAAGCTTACCTTACCACCAGGGGTGCACTTGCAGGAGACACTGGATACCTGTCCCAAACAGGTATCTAAGGACAGGTCTCAGGCAAGTGTGGCATTCGAGAGCTGTGTAATAAAGGTGCAAGTCCTGAGTGACCTTGACTTCAGTATGTGCTCGTGTAAATCTGTACTGCAGGGACAGGACTTTACAAACCTCATTTATGTTTTGCAGCTCAGCCAGCAGCACGGCCCCATGCAAGTCCACCAAGCCCAGAAGGCAAGGGCATGGGGACGGACTCGCCGGACGATCCTCCATCTGGTGCTGAGGAGCTCCGATTCCCACCTGTGGATATGCTAGGTTCCTTCTCCACGGATGACAGTGCCGACTTTGAGGAGCCTGCATCGCCAAGCTCCATAATGTAGTCCACACCTGTCATGTATGTATTTTGGGTTCACTAGCCACTAGATGGCGTCACTGTTGGAGGCCATTGGGCTGCACGCACGTGTGTGCAGCCCAAGTATAAAAGGCCAGCCATTTTGTATATTAGTCACTTTGGGCCTTAATAAAGCAGAGCCAAAGTCATACCTCTTGGAGTTAAAGAGTACTCAGTCTAACAGTTATTGCATACACAAGAACACCAAAGATATCTAGTGCTCCCGTAGCCATTCCCATCTCCACTGTGGAAGTACCGGGCTCAAGCACCCTGTCACAGGGCACCTGAGGTATCTCCAGGACGGGCGCCGACCAAGTGGAGGTTGGTTCGATGCAGCAGGTCTGCTCCACGAGCGGCAGATCTGAGCGGGGACATGGTATACTTGTCCAGGAGGAGTGTTGACATAGGTCAGCAGATCCTCCAGACAATGAGAGGCATATCCCAACAGCTGGCCAGCATGTCCAGCACCACAACAGAATACGTGCCATGGATGGTGGAGGCCCTGGAGCTGATAGCCAGGAACACTGGTGGCAGAGGCCTCCCAGTGGTCCCAGAGCACGGCACTGCATCCCAAGGCGCCGCACCCCCATTGCCAATGACACAGCCAGGAGGAAGATCTTGCTTCTGGCTCGGAGCATGTTCCCATCTCGGGACCGTCCTCTCCCGTATCCATCCAACCACCGGTTCTGCCGTCATCCCCCCCAATGAAGCAGCGCCTGAGGAGTTCCTCGGCCAGGTGGCTTGGAGTCACGAGGGGAAGGGGAAGGGGTAGAGGTGGGGAGGAGAAGCAGGGGGGGAAGGAAAGTGAGGTGCATGGCCGCAGGTGTTGTCTTGGTCGTAATTTTATGTTGTTGGTAATATTTTGTTGGGAGGTTTGGGGGAAGGGGCTACCCTGTTGATTTGCATTTGTGTTCTGTGTTTTTGGAAATGTTGACCATTTGATTGATCTAAATGTTATAAATTTGTTGTGGGGTGAGGTGGGGGTGGGGGTGAGGGTGGGGTGGGGTGTTTTTTACAGTTATAATTATGATTTCATACAAATGTTCTCATTAAATGTATTATATTTAACATAACCTTGTTGCGCATTGTCTCAGATAGCTGCACCGTTACACACTGGTGATTCATTAACATGAAAGGGGATAATTAAACTTAACTTGAATCAACTTAAACTTTAACTGTCACCAAGGTGATGCACACCATTGATGTATGAGCTGCAGATACAGCAGTGATGCAGCTTTTTAAATACCAGCAATGTTATTTCAAGCAAAGCGCTCATTTATGAGCTGCTGATGTAAGAATCTTGCAGCTATATAGCCATCACAGGCCCTTTCCTGTAGTCTAGAGGGAGGACGGGGGCTTGGTTTCAGGGTCAGCCTGATTGTCTGACCCGAGGTCAGCGTCCACATCTTCATCCTCCTCTTCCTCCCTCTCCTGAGGTGGACCGTCAAACCCTTCTGGCAATTCTTGTCCCCTTCTGATAGCTAAGTTGTGCAGCATGGAGCACACCACCATGAATTGAGCTACCTGCTCAGGGTGATATTGTAGCTCACCTCCTGAGTGATTCAGTCATCTAAAGCGTTGTTTAAGCACTCAAATGGTTTTCTCCACGATACAACAAGAGACACAGAGCCGCACGCAGTATGCTTTTCGGCTTCTGTGTGGGTGTTATGCAGGGGGCTCATCAGCCAGGTGGCGAGGCCGTATCTTTTGTCACCAAGCATCCAGCATTGACCTTGTGGCTGACTGGTAAACATGTCAGATACAGCGCTCTCACGCAGGATGTGAGCATCATGGATGCGGCCCGGAAATTTGGCTGCCGTAATTATTTGCTGGTGGTCACCAACGAGTTGCATATTCAGGGAATCCTTTTTGCTTCCAAAAAGGTGCCCGCATGGCGATGTGCGTACAGTCTATTGCTCCCGGCACCTTGGGGAAGTTAGCAATTTGGTAGAATCCTAGAGCGCTCTCAGTCTGTGCCTCCCTGGTCATAGGGAAGCTGATAAAGTCCATCCTGCATGTGTAAAGGGCTTCAGTGACCTGTCGAATGCAGCAATGTGTGGCATGCTGAGATATACCGCAAATGTTGCCAGCTGAGGCCTGAAAGGAACCCAATGTGTAGAAGGAAAATGCTGTGGTGACCTTGACCTCGACGGACATTGTGGTCCTGATGGTGCTGGCAGGCTGCAGATCTCCCTTGATGAGCTGGTATAACTCACTGATAACCTCTTTGTGGAAGCGTAGTCTCCTAAGGCACATGTTATAGGACAATTTGAGGTAAGACCGCTTCTCCCTGTAAGTGCATGGATTGTAACATCTCGTTCTCCTCAGCAGTCTGGCACATAATGCCGTTGAATATACCTTCTGCCATCTCTAGTCTGCACCATGTGTATGGTCATCAAGACAGGCTGAGAAATGACAGGCCCCATTCCAATAACTATCAGTATTATATCTATAGTTTACAAACAATAATTTTTCCCACTAAGACACCTAAACTAAATTCCAATCGTCCACAGTATGATAAGATGTTTGTTCAGATGTTCAAATCAACTTAAAAGAATTCCACGGTATCTCAAAGCTCCCCAAAGGTTGAAGCAGCTTCTTAAATGAAGCGACCCGCGATTTACAAAATGGCGCCCAAAGCACTGTGATTAGTTCAGGTGAGAGCAACTTTTTCACAACTGTTTTCTCAGCGATAATATTTTCGGTGATATGTGTGCGAGGTGCCGAAAATAAAGCTCGGCAATATTTTGGGCGTTAGTTTCGACAATTCTGATCTTTGCGACAAAAAAAAGTGGGCGGGCGGTATTATTATTTCTCGGCATTTATTACATGCCGAAAGTAGCGATCGACGATATTTTGGGCATTAGTTTCGCCCATCCTGATCTTTACGACAAAAAAAAGTGGGCGGGCGGTATTATTATTTCTCGGCGTTAAGTACATGCCGAAAGTTATGCTGGGCGATAAGTGATTGATACATGGGCGTTAGTTTCCATTTTGTGCCTTAATGGGCGATATCTGGGCGTTATACCTCATCTCAGCAATAAAATGGACGTTAAGACGGCAGTATCGATGCAAAAAAAGTGGAAAGTCTAGCCCATGGAGTTAGGTCGCAGTTCAGCCATGGTCTCATTGAATGGTAGAACAGGCTTGAGGGGTTGAATGCACTAGTCCTATTCCTACGTTCCTATGAATAGAGTTGAGTTGAATTAATTTGAGCCTTCAGAGGATGATACATTAAATTAGGAGCTCTTGCAGTTAAGAAAGATGAAAAGAAATCTACCTATAACATTTAGCTACAAAAGAACTGTTAGCATACAAGTTGCAACCTTTCATTGTTTTTTGTTTGAGAAGTTCGTTCGTATAATTTCTATTGTAAATTGATATTTGTTATATTACGTATAACTCCGTTCCACCCATCCACTATCCTGTCTGTAACTCAGTACCAACCATCCACTATCCTGTCTGTAACTCAGTATCACCCATCCACTATCCTGTCTGTAACTCAGTACCAACCATCCACTATCCTGTCTGTAACTCAGTACCAACCATCCACTATCCTGTCTGTAACTCAGTATCACCCATCTACTATCCTGTCTGTAACTCAGTATCACCCATCCACTATCCTGTCTGTAACTCAGTATCACCCATCCACTATCCTGTCTGTAACTCAGTACTAACCATCCACTATCCTGTCTGTAACTCAGTACCAACCATCCACTATCCTGTCTGTAACTCAGTATCACCCATCCACTATCCTGTCTGTAACTCAGTACCACCCATCCACTATCCTGTCTGTAACTCAGTACCAACCATCAACGATCCTGTCTGTAACTCAGTATCACCCATCTACTATCCTGTCTGTAACTCAGTACCAACCATCCACTATCCTGTCTGTAACTCAGTATCACCCATCCACTATCCTGTCTGTAACTCAGTATCACCCATCTACTATCCTGTCTGTAACTCAGTACCAACCATCCACTATCCTGTCTGTAACTCAGTACCACCCATCCACTATCCTGTCTGTAACTCAGTACCACCCATCCACTATCCTGTATGTACCTCAGTACTACCCATTCACTAATACAAAAGCAAAATACTGTGAATGCTGGAATCTGAAATAAAAACAGAAACGCTGGAAATCTCAGCGGGTCAGGCAGCATCTGTGGAGAGAGAAACAGAGTTAACGTTTCAGATCGATGACCCTTTGTCAGAACGGGCGAATGTTTGAAATGAACAGATTTTTAAGGAGAACCAAAAGGGGGAGCGAAGGAAAGAACAAAAGGGAAAGTCTGTGATGGGCAGAAGACAGGAGAGATTAGAGACACAAAAGGGATGATGGGCCGACTTGAGATGGTAATGGCAGAAGTTAGAAAAAGATTAGTCTAGATAGGGTGTGAATGATGGAATAATTACCAGCTCGGGGTGGGGGGGAGGGCATTTAAAAAAAGGAGGATAAGGAGCAAAATATGGCCAAGAGGTTATGGTCTGAAATTATTGAACTCGATGTTGTGTCCAGAAGGCTGTAAAGTATCTAAACGAAAGATGAGGTGCTGTTCCTCGGCTTGCATTGAGCTTCATTGGAACAGTGTAGCAGGTCGAGGACGGAAATGTTGGAGTGGGGAATTAAAGTGACAGGTGACCAAAAGCTCGGGGTCATATTTACGGACCACCCATTCACTATCCCGTATGTAACTCAGTACCATCTATCCAGTAGGCAGTATGTAACTCAGTTGCTGAGTTTTATTATCCAATATATGGGACTCACTGTTACAGTTTTAATTTTAGCTGATTTCCCATTTTTCTGTCAGTCTATTTGTCATCCATAAGTGTGTTGACCACAAAATGATTGACATTCAGCACATGATTTTAGAGTATCATTACATAAAACAAAAATCAGGTGGATTCTGTATGTGCAAAATGCAGAGGAAGGAATTAATGTGCTTCTGAATTAGATTAGAGACTTGGCTTCAACTCGTACCTAGACTAGTCCTTAGATATAGTAATTTATAACAAATGTTCTCCTTCTCACTCAAGGATGCTTAATTTTCACATCTGCTCCTTGTTTTATTGTGAACTTAATTGGCATCCTGTAAGTACATGAGGTGCAAGTGTAGGGTGAAAATCTCTAAGCCTTAAACATTTCCTGCACTTAATGAACTTTATTAATTAGACTATATTTTACGATGATGGGATGCAATTTGCTGACTTCATTATCTGCTCATCGGCATACCATTGTAACCTACCTTCTTATTTCTTTTCTCTAGATGGAAGAGCCTGGCCCCACTGTATGTGACCCTACAGCACTTTGTGCCACACACTATCACTCACTCTATTCTCCCAAGCATTAGCTCAGAAACATCTATCACGGGAGATATACAGAATGTACTAGAGAAGAATACATTGGGAGAAACATGCATCAGAAGTGAGCAAGAGCAACAGATGGTGGCACAGAAGGAGGAGGAACCAACTGTTTGGTGGTTCAGGTTGTGCCATGTCTCAGCTAATGTGCCTGAGGATCTGGATTTCACGGGCCCTGATTTTAAAAGAAAAAATGCTTACTAAACATCTGGCCTTGTCATGGGCATTAGTGGCCATGCCAGACAGTGCACTGCAGATGGTGGCTTGGGTGGAGGAATCACTTACTCCTCCACCCAAGTACAGTGCCAACACTATAGTTCACCATTGGGCATGCAGCAACTCCAAGGACATCTTCAACAGAGCTCCCCATACTAAGAGATTTAAGGATAGTGAGGGCTACTTCCATGGATACTCAGGTTTCTGCCGTAGAGGCCTATAGGTATAAAAGTGGAATGGTCTTCCCTCCCATGAGACCCTCTTGAAATCCCCACCCATTACTTACCTGCAAGTCAGCGGGTGGCCAAGGGACACCCAATTTTTCCCGCAGGCAGTCGCTCTGTATTCTCCTCCCCACCGAACAGACAGAAATCCTGTGGCATTTAAATGGAGTGCAGTTTAAAATGCCCTGAGGCTGAAACCTAGGCCAGCAAATGCATTCTGTGTTGGCCCTGCCTTTCAGAAACCTGCTCAGAGTTAAAATCAACCCCCCATCCCCTCAACCCATTCCCTCCCACCAACCTAGCCATACCTGTCCCCTGTTGATGCTCCCTGTGACCCCTGTCCCTATGTCAGCTTGGACCACTGCCCTGTCGCCCTCTTCCCCATGCCAGAAAATCCTGCTGGGTACTCTGCATGCAGCAAGCAGTTCTTTACTGACTGCTGAGCCCCTTGGTGCATTATGATAGTGCCAGAAAAAATATTCAGATGAACAGAGCTTGGTTGATTTGGCATAGTTCCCGAAAAGGTTCTTTTTATGATAGTAAAGCCATCTCCATGGAAGTGAATTTGAGGCCTTTTCGAAAACTTATAACTTGTTCTTCATGAATAATAATGCAAAGTGATTATTCTATCAACTGGTCCTCTGAATCCCAGTTTCAATGAAATCGAGCAAAAAAAGTGGACCAGTACTGAGTTGGATCTCAGAACCAGGAGCTGCGGTAATTGTGGTAAATACTTCTCATTTTTTTATTTATTCGATGTTTAGGGTTCATATTCCTTGCAATTGCCTGTCTCAGGAAAAAACAATCTTGCAGTGGGGACCTCACGCAGATGTTAGGCTCCTTATTTGCATCTTCTTCTTCTCTTAGACAGTCCCTCGTAGTCGAGGATGCCTTGCTTCCACTTTAACATGAGTTCTTAGGTGACTGATGAGACCAATGCTGGATTTACAGTCTCTATCACACGTGCGGCAGATGAAGGTTGGAGGGATGGGTGGGTTCGTCGTATGCTTCTTCCGCTGTTTGCACTTGGCTTCCGCGTGTTCCCAGCAAAGAGATTCAAACTGTTTGGCGCCCTCTCGGATGCTTCTCCTCCACTTTGAGTGATCTTGGGCCAGGGAGTCCCAAGAGTCGGTGGGGATATTACATTTTTTCAAAGAGGCTTTGAAAGGGTCCTTGAAGCATTTTCTCTGCCCTCCTGGGACTCGCCTGATATGACATAGCTCAGAGTAGAGTGCTTGTGTCAGGAGTCGAGAATCGGGCATGCAGATGATGTGGCCCGTCCATCGGAACTGATCGAGCGTGGTCAATGCCTCGAAGCTGGGGATGTTAGCCTGAGAGAGAACGCTGATGTTAGTGCGCCTATCCTGCCAATGAATTTGCAGGATTTTGCAGAAGCAGCTTTGGTGGTACTTCTCCAGTGCTTTGAGGTACATAATCCTTGGGCCTGAACTTGGTGGCTTTACTGCTCGCTGCTGCCGGCGAGTTATTTGGGTGGTCTCCCCTCGGTGCCATTTTCCACTAGGCCTCCCACCGGCGAGAGGAGAGGACCGCTGGGAACTGCCCGCTGACGGCCACTAGCGCGTAAGGTGCGTGAGTGGCCTTCCGCCCACTGAGCTGCCAGATTCCTCCGGGAGGGCGTCGGCGGCAGCAGGGGGAATGACCGTTGTGTGGAGGCCGGTCTAATCCCAATGGTAAGTATGAAGACCTGCAAAAAAAGGTGAGTGAACTTCTTTTATTTATTTATTTTTCAGCGATTTATGTGGATGGGGTCCCCTGAAGGTCTTCCAGTGGGTTTTTTTTGTGTAAATTTTTAATTTTATGCGCTCCCCCTCCCTGGGCCGGACTCAATCCTCGGTGGCACTTTGGCCGCCGGGCGGTCTTTCAAAGACATTTTTACGAAACTCCCACCCAAAGTACCGTCAGGTATTTTGGTGGTCCTTTGGATGGCACTTGAGCGGAACTTAGCTTCCACTAAGTTTGGGCCTCATGTCTCTGAAGCATATAGGAGGGTGGTATCACTACTGCTCTGTAGACCATGAGCTTGGTGCCAGGTTTGAGATCCTGGTCTTCGAGCACTCTTTTCCTCAGGCGGCCGAAGGCTGCATTGGCACACTGAAGGCGGTGTTGGACTTCGCCATCGATGCCTTTCCTTGCTAATAGTAGGCTCCCAAGGTATGGGAAGTGGTTCACATTGTCCAAGGTCTCGTCATGGATCTTGATAATCGGGGAGCAATATTGTATGGGGGATGGGAGCAGGTTGGTAGAGAACTTTTATCTTACTGATATTTAATGTAAAACCCAGACTCTCAAACGCTTCAGTGAAGGCGTCAACGATAATTTGGAGTTTGGACTCTGAGTGTGCACAAACGCAAGCGTCATCTGCATATTGTAATTCAATGGCAGAGGTTGGAACAACCTTGGATCTGGAGGCGTTGGAGGTTGAACAATTTTCCGCTTCTCTTGTAGATTAACTCCACTCCAGCGGGGAGCTTGTTAAAGGTGAGGTGAAGCATTGCAGCAAGGAAGATTGAGAAGAGTGTTGGTATGATGACACAGCTTTGCTTGACCCCGGTTTGCACTTGTATTGACTCTGTGGTGGATCCGTTGGTAGGAATTGCAGCTTGCATGTTATCGTGAAGCAGATGGAGGATGGTGACAAATTTTTGAGGACAGCCGAATTTGACAAGGACACTCCATAATCCCTCACAGTTGACAGAGTCGGCCTTTGTGAGGTCAAAGAAAGCCATGTACAGAGGTTGATGCTGTTCCCTACATTTTTCTTGGATTTGTCACGCGGTGAAGATCATGTCCGTTGTGACGCTTAATGGGTGGAATCCGCATATTCAAAGGGTATAACACCTGCTTCAGGCATGGGTAAAGGACGGCTCTTATTTGTCCTTACCCAATATGGTGCGTGGTGCACTTCCAGTTGAAGGTGCGTGTACGTTTCCTGCCTGCCATTTAGGGGACTTAGGCGGCTGTGTAGTGCCTGAAAAGCTGGTGCTGTGTGGCTCCCCATAAAGCCCCGCAGGAAATTCCATGTGGTGTTGAGGACAGGAAAGGATAGAAACCAACTCACCATATGTAGTCCTCAGTGCACTATAAAGTTCCCCTTCAACTCAATAGAAGAAATGTTAGGTGCTTTCTTACAGAAGAAAGGGTTGGGCAAAATGTAATATGTCTGTGACTCTGGCTACAGATCTCAGAATACAGTGGCATTAGTGGTGGCCTTGGAAGAGTAATTCAGCCAGTACCCTCATGAATGTATGTAGGAAGGGGAGAATATAAAAGAAAAAAAATATTGGTAAAGTTATACCAGACTCAATATATTTTGTTTACTAACATGGCATCAACTTAAATGTGTATTTCTTTACTTTTTTTGGACTCAAACCATCTTCAGAAGCAAAGAAAATTATTACATCCATCATCACTGGCAGTAGCAGAAGAAACAAATGATGCCCTGCACTAAAGTTGCAATTAATTTAAAAAACAGTTTTTCTCTAATTAAGTAATTGGCTACGATAATTACTGCTTTGAAATCTGCTACCATTTGTTCGCAACCAGCTAATGCTAATCTCAACATAGCATTCAAGGCTCAGACTTGCAAACAGGCACCTGCATTAATACATCAATGCACTGGAGTGCAGAAAGACAGCCTGAATATGGGAACAGCTTCGAAGACCCTAATCACTCAGTTTTATTAAAGGCAACTGTGTAAATAAAAGTGCACTGTCATATCTACAATTAAAAAGGGTTTGGGATAGAGGTTTGAAACCTATAATTGGCGTCTATTGACTGCAAATGTAAACAAATTCCCACCTTTTTCAACACTTCAGGTGGTCCATTATTGTAAACAAGAAAGTGACGCCAACACTATAAGAAGCATCAAAGGTGAACGATGTTCAGAACTGGGATCTACTTATAAAAGCTTTTGGAAGATGATGGTGATTCTCAATCTATGCAATACACACTTGAAAGGGGATCACATTGGAGCAATTTCATTTTATGCCAGCTTTGTGTATTTTTTTTATATTCATCGTTACTTTTCCATTGTTTCCTTCATTCCAACATTCCATGGATGCTGGATCAGTTCCTATGGATTGGAGGGTAGGTAATGTAACTCCACTTTTAAAAAAGGAGGGAGAGAGAAAACCGGGAACTATATCGTTGATATCGGTGGTGGGGAAAATGCTGGAATCAATTATTAAAGATGTAATAGCAGCACATTTGGAATGCAGTGACAGGATCAGTCCAAGTCAGCATGGATTTATGAAGGGGAAATCATGCTTGACAAATCTTCTAGAATTTTTTGAGGATGAACTAGTAGAGTGGACAAGGGAAAACCAGTGGATGTGGTGTTTTTGGACTTTCAAAAACTTTTGACCAGGTCCCATACAAGAGATTAATGTGCAAAATTAAAGCACGTGGGATTGGGAGTAATGTATTGGCGTAGATAGAGAACTGGTTGGCAGACAGCAAGCAGACAGTTGGGATAAACGGGTCCTTTTCAGAATGACAGGCAGTGACTAGTGTGGTGCTGCAGGGCTCAGTGCTGAGACCCCAGCTATTTACAATATATATTTTAATGATTTGGACGAAGGAATTGAGTGTAATATCTCCAGGTTTGCAGATGACACTAAGCTGGGTGGTAGTGTGAGCTGTGAGGAGGATGCTAAAAGGCTGCAGGGTGACTTGGACAGGTTAGGTGAGTGGGCAAATGCATGGCAGATGCAGTATAATGTGGATAAGTGTGAGGTTATCCACTTTAGTGGCAAAAACCGGAAAGCAGAGTATTATCTGAATGGTGACAGATTAATAAAAGGGGAGGTGCAACGAGACCTGGGTGTCATGGTACATCAGTCATTGAAAGTAGACATACAGGTACAGCAGGCAATAAAGAAAGCAAATGGCATGTTGGCTTTCATAGCGAGAGGATTTGAGTATACGAGCAGGGAGGTCTTGCTGCAGTTGTACAGGGCCTTGGTGAGTCCACACCTTGAGTATTGTGTACAGTTTTGGTCTCCTAATCTGAGGAAGGACATTCTTGCTATTGAGGGAGTGCAGCGAAGGTTCACCAGACTGATTCCTGGGATGGCAGGACTGACATATGAAGAAAGATTGGATTGACTAGGCTTATATTCACTGGAATTTAGAAGAATGAGAGGGGATCTCATAGAAGCATATAAAATTCTGACGGGATTGGACAGGTTAGATGCAGGAAGAATGTTCCCGATGTTGGGGAAGTCCAGAACCAGGGGTCACAGTCTAAGAATAAGGGGTAAGCCATATAGGACCGAGATGAGGAAAGTCCTTTTCACCCAGAGAATTGTGAACCTATGGAATTCTCTACCACAGAAAGTTGTTGAGTCCAGTCTGTTGGATATATTCAAAAGGGAGTTAGATGTGGCCCTTACGGCTAAAGGGATCATGGGGTATGGAGAGAAGGCAGGAGTGGGGTTCTGAAGTTACATGATCAGCCATGATCATATTGAATGGTGGTGCAGGCTTGAAGGGCCGAATGGCCTTCTCCTGCACCTATTTTCTATGTTTCTCTCTCATTGTCAAACAACATCTAATGGTAATGCATTGGACAAATATAGCACCACAACAGGTGAAGCTTTGCAAAGTCAGTGCAGTCTGGTAATTATGCCTGGGACCTGAACTGCTCTGTGCTACACCAAGTGTTGCCCTTATCCACTAGGCCGTTGGCAGGAGGGGGCTCCAAGAAGATGAATAAACTTATAAAATTACACTTGAAATTCCAGGTTTCCTGTTTTCAAGAATGCAAGTGGTCTATTTTTCGCTGTCCCTTGCTTATACTTGTGTACGTTTTTGCTAAGTATAGCAAACAGAGGAAATAACCCTCCCAACAGTCCACTGGCCATGGAGTTTAGTTGCAGCATACAGCTATATTTTTTCATTAGGAATGGCCCATATTCAGTGCAACCTGTCTTAGTAAAGATTACTCGGATCTAGAAACCACCTGTCTATAGTGGGTGGCCACCTGCCAGACTTGGCAATACATCAATGATTCTGTTTGGACCCTGTATTGTGAGGACCATCTGTCAAGAAGACCACTTGAAGTCAGTCCCAGAAGTACTTGTTACAGACAGGGCTGGTTATATTATGCAAATAGGAATATTTAAGAAAAGCACAGCAGTGAATTAATTCATTCTCTAACCTTAATTGATATTTGTTTGGAGAATTTCTTATGAGGGATGTTAGGTCTGGGATGGAGCAAATTTCAGCTTGGCCGCTCGAAAGCCAGCATCCAATGCAGTTACAGCCTGGGTTAAATGCAGTTTAAAGTTCCTTTTACCCTGTCTCAGAAATGTGCCTTAACCAGAAACACAGAAGGTTGGTCCCTGCTGGAACAGTACCATGTTTTTATTTCCCATGCCAGCGAATTTAATGGTAGTCTCTTTCTGTGAGAGTCCCAAATTAGTGTTAACATGTTCAGTGTTATGTCCAATTTAGATCTATTTGCAATATTCAGAAATTGAAATAAGAATGCAGTTTTTTGGGAAGCTGGATATATTTCCAGAAGTAGCAAAATCAAAAATAGCAATTGAGTGAGAATGTTGATATTTCTAGATGCAACAACAATCTGTAGATTTTCCCTTTCAAAATAATAATCAAAATAATATTAGCTTTCCAGTGGATGATTGCATGTCAACATCTGAAAGGAGAAGAGAGGTTGGTATTTTCGGATTGTTGCTACCTTCCGAGGGGCCTATTGCTAGGCAGCCAAAGTGCTTGTCTGTTCAGGCATTGGCCTCTTTTAGAGCCCAAATTTGGCCCTCCAGTTTTTTCGATGCACTTATGTGAGTTGTGCCGACTTCCTGCACTCAAAACGGCGCCGAAAAGATATCCCCGTATTCTGGCCCCTCTGCCGACTCTCCCGAGGCTTGGCGTGGCGTGGTGAGTCCATTGGGGAGTGGAGCTAGGGCCATGCACCTAAAAGAGTGCCGGCAGCTGTATGCATGCGCAGTAGAGTGTTCGCGCATGCGTGGTAGCTCCTCCCATGATTGTGATGATGCGTGCCTGCAGCATGGGACCCAACGCGTCCCGCCCCTATCCTGGGCCAAGTGGCCTGCTGCACAGGCCGGCCACTGCCTTCCCTCGGAGAGAAGTCCTGTTCCTCGGAGAGAAGTCCAGTCCCTTGGAGAGAAGTCCCGTCCCTTGGAGAGAGAAGTCCAG